>NW_015151782.1:171590-180010 GCF_000732505.1 Cyprinodon variegatus | reverse complement strand
TCAATAATTATCGATATCGAGCAATATGCATTATTTGTTGTCGATAAGCTTTTTTTCTATATCGCCCAGCCCTACCTTCTTGACAGATGCTTTTAACCAATCTTACTGTATTGACTCTGTAAGGTGCCTTGAGATGATGTCTTCTTAACTGGCACTACAGTAGACAAACTGAATTTAAATGAATTTGTTAGAGTTAGTTTATTTGAAAAGAAAGCAGAAGTTGTGAGTGCAAAGTTAAAAAAAAATTGCCTTTGAATTTTGCTAATAAACTACAGATTGGTGTAGTGTTTGGTTTGTTTCCTTTAGAAAGAGCATTGCTTTGACATTTTTTGTATTCAAAAGAACTATCGGTCAAGGTGTCATTTTTGTTTTATTTCAGGAGGAACTATTGACATCACTGTACACGAGGTCTTGGAAAGAGGAGCATTGAAAGAGCTGCACAAGGCATCTGGAAATGATTACGGAGGACAAAACGTGGATAGAAAATTTAAGGAGTTCCTGGGAGAAATATTCTGTGACGGAGTTTGGGATGAATATGAACTAAACTACCCCAGTGAGGTTCAGAAAATGATGAATGATTTCAACATTTTCAAAAAAAAGGATAAAGACTTTGAAATCACCTGTTCATTGAACCTGGGAAGAGTGGCTCAGAAAAAACAAGACATTGAACTTTTCCTTGAAAAAGTTCAAGGAGTATCCTGGAATGAAGGTTCCATCAGAGTCTGTAAACAGAAACTGAGGTCTTTCTTTGAAGAGAGTCTGTGGGGGATCACTAATAGTGTCAGGCAATTATTAAGTAAAGATTTTAAGATTGAGTACATCCTGTTAGTCGGGGGATTTGCTGAGAGTGAGATTCTACGTAGACATATAACTGATGAGTTTATTGATAACTGCAAAGTTCTGTGTCCATTTAGGCCACAAGAGGCAATCGTGAAAGGAGCTGTTCAGTTTGGAAGAAACCCATCAGTTGTAGCATCAAGAAAAAGTGCTTTCACTTATGGAGTTGCTATTAGTCAAAGGTTTAATGAATCAATACACAGGGCAGATAAAAAATTCACAAACAAAGAAGGCACATATTGTGACGATATCTTTATGAACCTAGTAAAAGCTGATGAGGATGTTGGATGGAATGAAACTAGGAAACACATCTTATATCCTATAGAATCGGATCAGACACAGATTAACTTTACATTTTATCAAACCAAGAGACAAAATGTAAAATATGTGGATGAAAGAGGGGTGGATAAAATTGGCTCATTTGCTGTGCCATCTCCTGATACCACACGTGGACTGAGTCGTGAGGTCAAACTGGAGATCAAGTTTGGTTACACAGAAATGACAGCCACAGGCACAGACCAAGAGACAGGCATAAAACAGACAATTGAGCTGGATTTCATGAGGATATAACAGAATCAAAACCTAGAGTTTATTCAACATCACTTTCTGATAGTGAAGTTCTGTAAACATCTGCAACCATCTGAAACCATCTTAGTACAACTGAGAAGGTCTAAAAAACACAGCAGTTGTATTATAACTTATCATGCTGCATTCTGGTGTGCAATTTAATAATCTACTGTACAACAGAGAGATATGGAAACACGCTAAATAAGTAGGTACAGAATAAAATTCAAAGGTAATCTATGAAATTAAAGGAAATTACTTCTGAAAATTTTGTTAAATTTCAACATTAAAACTATCATCTAATTTTTTTTATAAGCTCCCAGCAATTTGTGCAATGTTTTAATGTTGCTCAAAACATTTGTTGATTCAGTATGGTAAATGTGATTTACACCTTGGCTGAAATGCTTTGAAATTCTAACTTCTAACTAGTTTGTCAGGGAAATCTAACTTTAAATTAAATGTGTGTAATGAAATTCAACTTTTATTTGAAAGTGTTCACTTTGATTTAGGAATTCAACTGCCCAGCCTAGTTGTTTTATTTTAGTTATTTTATACAGTTTTGTTAAAGGGGTCATAGAATGATGTCCTTAAGGTCTCTGAATAGAGTGTGTAACACTGGTTGGGCTGAAACTGGCATATTTGCTGTTCAATGAGCCCTAAAGCCTGGTTAAAAGCCCTAGAATGAAACGACAGGTTTTTCTTCCTTTTATGGTATGCTCATGAATATTTAGATGAGCTGTGCTCTAATTGGTTTGTTTACAACAGGCGAAGAGTCTGAGCAAAAATGCATCATAGCAACAAGCACTCACTCACTGAAACATTGAAATTGTTGATATGGTAGGGTGACCTCCTTTTCTCCGGACACGTCCTACTTTTCATACCTAAAAAAATGTGGGGAGGGATTTCAATAATCTGGGATTTTGGTCAACTGCAGTGCAGCAGAACCGAGCTGTCAGCTCCGGGGCTGGTCTGGGAACCACAGTAGACGGGGGCAGGGAGCCAGCGGGCGACGGAGTGACTGAACCTGACCCCGTGACAGAAGCCTGGACACCGGCTGCCCCGTGCTTCCCCCCACTTGCCTTACTATCCCCCAGCCTCCCGTCCTCCGGCTGAGGACGGGCGGCTCATGGCTCTTTGCTGAGGTTTGGTCCAGTCAGCGGCCCAACAGTCGACACTTCCTACCCGCACCCCCCAATCCAAATAATGCAACATCCCAGAATTGACATCAACTCTGGGCTTCGTTTAGATTCGCCTGTTTTAAGGTGGAAGTTCAGAATTATGAGATTTGCAGAGAAGGGAGGTGTCGATGGGGATTGAACTTCTCTGTATGTCTCTTTTACCCACTGAACTATTGTCATTCATCTATGACAATAGAAACTCGGTTTTCTATGACCCCTTTAATTTTCTCTATGATTGTTTTTCTCTTTTATCTTATGTTGTATCAGTTACGTAGTTGCAAACATCAAGAGCTTTACTTGACTCATCTGTTATGTACTGGTGAATATGTGTTATGTTTTAAACTGATAATTTCTGCTTTTACTAAGATACATATTACTGACATATGTTTTGGGAATTTGACATTTTTAACTTTAACTTTTTTAACTGGAACATCCCAGAAAGTTGCAATTACAAGTCCGAAAATCAGTGGAACAGGATACCTGACTTCTGCATTCAAAATAAATTCTTCTCTGTTTAACATAAGTTCAATTGTTCTACTTTTATCCTTTTTAGCTGTTCTCTGTGCAGCATCAGTTGTTCAGGTTGTACTTGTGTTTAGAGGACAACATGCTTCAATTCTGTGTATCTGTACAGAAAACTGTGTTTTTGTCATTGTTACAGTATATTTGTAACAGTGGCCACAGTGGTGATGGAAAATATTAGTGTCTAAAAGCTGAATTTTTTTTACATTTTTATTATGTTATTGTCAATAGTTCTGTTTCATATTATCATGTGCTTAATGGAATACAAAGTAAAACTTTGAAGTTTTCTTGCCAAACCTTACTCTAAACCAGAGGTGTCAAACTACAGTCCTTGAAGGTACCATACCATACCAACTTCATTTATGAAGCACTTAATATACCGACATTATACACCGGCACTTTGTCCTTAGCACCTTTAGAAGCAAATGGTCAGCTGATCTGAGGGAACCAGAGGTTGTGTAAGAATGTAACAGCTCAGACAGATGGGGAGGGGCAAGGTCATTAAGAGCTTTAAAAACAAATAAAAGGATTTTAAAATGAATTCTAAAATGCACAGGCAACCAGTGTAAGGAAGCTAAAATAGGGGAAATGTGGTCAAATTTTCGTGTACATGTTAAAAGACATGAAGCAGCATTTTGTACCCTCTAAAGCTGGGAAATAAATAAAAAATGTCTCCTATATAAAGTGCATTACAGTTATCCAGCTGTATTGTCACAAATGCATGGATCACTGTTTCAAGATGCTCTCTGGAAAGTAAGGTTTTTCTTTGGCCAGCTGCCTTAAATGGAAAAAGATGGATTTTACTACGACTCTAATGTGTGCTTCCAGCTAAAATCCAGCATCCATCTTGACCCTTAAATTTGTAACAACCAGCTTCACATAATAGGCCTAAGAGCCAAGATTGGTCAGGGAATCTACAGTGGATCTGCCAAAAATCACTACCTCTGTCTTATCTTCATTAAGTTTCAAGAAATTTAGAAATGTTCCAGACATAAAAACAGAGACCGAAGAGAGCCGGATTCTATGTTCTTTAGTGGTAAATATTTCTGTGTGTCATCTGCATAACAATCCCAAATTTTCTAAAAATATTGCCAAGCGGAGGGAGGTACAACAAGAAAAGAAGCGGGCCTAGCCTCAGCCGTGTGGGACATCACAGGACAGTGGATCAGAGTGGGACCTATGGCCAACCACTGTTCTAAATGGGAAAATAAAATACTATAATCAACTGCATCAAAACTAGCTGATAAATTCAATAGCACCGAAACAACACAGTCACCAAAATCAGTTGCTAAAAGTATATCATTAAAAACTTTTAAAAGAGCTGACTCTGTGCTATGAAATGGTTTAAAACCAGACTGAAAAACCTCTGATATATTATGTTCATTAAGATAAACCATAAGCTGATTATCGACTGCCTTCACAAGAATAACAAAAAAAAAGAAAAAAGGGTCTATGCCATTAGCTGGGGTCTGGGACTGGTTGCTAGAATTCACCCTGCGTCCACAGGATCCAATACACGGAATGGGCAGGAAAAGCGGGGCACCAGCTTGCATATCCTGAATGAGGCAGAGAAACTTCGCTGTGGAGCAGCCTATAATAGTACTAGCTGACCACTCCGCTTTCAAGAGCGGTGGGCTCGCTTCCATCGGAAAGGTAGAGTCCAGAAACGACGCAGGTGAGCTGGAATGCCCAGTAGCAGGGTCGAGGTTTTGTCTATAGTATAAGTCCTCAATGACATAATTCCAGTCAAGGCTTGATTGGTCAGCAAAGTTTGGCAATCCTACACAATCAGAGAGGTTACCCTTTTAATAAAATTAAAAGCAAAAAGTAGACAAAGACAAAACAGGAGGAGCTTCAGACAGCAAACCTCAAATAAAGGTTCCACCTTGAAAACCAAGGACAGGTCAACATTTAGATGTGTTTCTCCTATATGCTCAAACACGCCTCCATAAATTTCCTTTATCAGGATGTCACCATTCTCTGCAGAGGTCTGCTACTGGTGTGTTGAAGAACGAACTGAGGTTTGCGCAACCCTTCCCTAGGGTGTTGGAAGAGAGTCTAAGTTACTGTAGAACATTGCATTCAGGAACTGTTTTATTCTCTGTGGACTTCACCTGTTAAGGTGTCGCCATGGCTAGTTTGCTACTAAACAGTCAAGCCAGAAAAGCCACAGGTTATCGCAGGAGAGAAAGGAACATATGTGTGTACCAGGCCAAACAAAGAAGCAATTTACAGATGTCAATGTTGAGGGTTTTTATCAGATAATAACACAGTTGCAGAATGAACATAAAGGAAAGGTGGGTTACTCACCCCGTTTTAAAATTATAGTTCAAAACTTGTCAGAATAGAAGAAAGGAAATGAAAATAAAATATATTGGGGTGCCTGTTTTCACCAATGTGAAGTGGGTTAAATACAGGTAAAACTACAAAGTTAGTCTACATATCCCAAGGAAATGATCTGGAGGTAAAGCTAACTAATTAGTGAACCAATAGCTCCAACTCTGTTTCGCATGTCTTCAGACAAAGATGCTGTATGCACAAGCAGAAGGCACAACATATCTGTACAGCACTTCTTGTTTGAAGGATTTTATCAAGGAATTTATAGCACTGATTTCCTTTATATTAGATGACCTGAAATTTTCAGGTGTTGAACTTCAGTTTGGTAAGAATGCTGGTTTGTGTGTTAAAAAAAATACTGTCGTTCATAGAGGGTGGGCATGGAGTCATCAAAGTTGAGATCTAACAAAGGCAATCTTTTCTAGACTCAACTTTTCGGGGCCAACTGTGCTGTGATTCTTTGTGCTTCAGGGAGGGGTCTGCTTTAGGACATTGCGCTCGGAATCCAGAGGTTCTGAGTTGAAGCCCCACTCCCATAGACTGCCACTCTGGATCTCTGAGCAGGACACCTAACCACACTGCTCCCTGTGTGCTGCACAATTGCAGCCCACTGCATCCCCAAGGGGATGGGTTAAATGCACAGGTAAATTTCTCCAGTGTGAGATCAGTAAAGTTTAATCATTAATCTGTTCGTGTGTATGTACACACACACACACACACACACATGGTGTCATCCTCAAGCTTGGGTCCTCTACCAGAGGCCTGGGAGTTTGAGGGTTCTGCGCATTATCTTAGCGGTTCCTAGGACTGCGCTCTTCTGGACAGAGACCTCCGATGTTTTACCTGGAATCTGCTGTAGCCACTCTCCCAGTTTGGGGGTCACAGCCCCCAGTGCTCCAATTACCACTGGCACCACTGCTGCTTTTACTTTCCACATCTTTTCTAGCTCCTCTTTCAGCCCTTTTTTTCCCAAAAAAAAAAAATAAAAAATATATATATATATATACGTACAGTATATAGTTGCTGATGACATAACATTTTCACCAGATGTTGGTAACAATCTATGCATTGCACCCATGCAAAGAAATCAAACCATAGATGTCCAGAAATTAAATTATATTTAATAAACAAAAAAGAAATTTTGAGATGCATAAAGAGTCGGTGCATTAAAAGAAAGTCACACCCAAGCCGTCTCACGTCAATACATAGAAACAGACACAGAGATTTTCTCTTGTCCAACAGAGATGTGTATGGTTCCAAATTCCAATATAACAATAAAGGCCATTCAGTAACAAACTAGACTAGTAACATCTTTACACGTTTACAGTTGGCAGGAATACATAAAACATGAAGACTGGCACACATATTTAAGTACAATAAACCTTTATTACTTCTAGAGACCAATTCTACTCTTCTACCATCTGAAATATTAATGGCCGGCTGCACGTCATGAAGGTTGGAATAACATCTCCAACCTTAACCTACAGTTAGTAGATTCTCCTGTCTAAATGACTGCCATTTAGATTCCATTCAGATTGTGGTTTGATAGTAATTAAGTAGATTGTTCAATAAGTAGTAGTTCCCTTACTAATATTTTTAAGTTTTAGTCATATCAAATATCAAATTTTATGATTTAATAAATTTTTCTAAACCAATAACATAAATTAGATATTATCAAATGTAATAATAACCTCACTCATGGTGTTGCAGCACTAGCTAGACACATCACTGATAGTAAACCAATAGGATCTCAATAGTATTTAATTATATTTATTTATATTTCTATTTACTTAGATTATATATTTATATATATCAGAAAGTCTGAGTTAAATATACTAAAAACAAACAAGATTATTTATGCTGAATACATATTTGAGTGTGCAGAAGTTTGTTAAAGTTTTGAATTTTAACTACTAAGAACATTGTCATATTCTTGTGTTCAGGACCAAAGTATAGACAGACGTTAGGGAGGAGCATGGTGACTTTGATCATTTAATTGAATAATGGTGGCAGAAACATAATTGTACAGTGGTGGAATTGAGAAAACTTACAGTAGGACCCAATAATACCGACAACAAAGGTATAGTGGAGGTTTTTGGTGAATTTTTGAAAAGACCCACCTCTCCACTTTTAAAACAAATGCACATGCACAACTGTGTAACCGAACGTCCACCCTAACCACTAAATCCATCAATCACTTTTTAGAGCGGGGACTATATAGGCAAATTTATAGTAAACTCAGTTAACTGACCATTTGGACAGATGATCTCTGCTTTTTGCTACCCGTTGGTCACATAACTCCTCATGCACCACTTTAAATATTAATCACTGATGTCGAGTAGCGACAGAGGGCCGCTGTGACAGCAAATCTCATAATGCTTTGTGAGGAGAGCTCTCTGCCTAAAGCATTCTGGGATATATCTGCCTCATCTGATGCCTTTCTTTTCTTCTCATACACTTCGTAGACAATATTTCTCTTACGATCCTTGGCCATTTCCAAAGAACCATGGTAAGGAACTTGAGCTTCAATAACTGTCTGAAACCGTAGCTCACCAAGTTTATACACCTGAAAGTGTGCATGCACATAAAAAGATACAATTAGAAGGACCACTTATTTAGATGATCCACCCCAAAATAAAATATTGTTATCTATACCTTTAAGTAATTGGTAATACAGGTGCAAACAATGGGCAAATAAGTTAACACAAATTCATGGAATCTTCAAATTAGCACCCTGTATACATTGGAATACATAGTTTTTTGGCCTTGGTGGATTTCTGGATGCCTGGAGAATTGGTGGAGTTTTAGATGCTTGGAGCATTGGTGGAACATTGGATGCTTGGAGTCTTGCATGCTTGGAGCATTGGTGGAGCATTTGATGCTTGAAGTCTTGGATACTTGGAGCATTGGTGGAGCATTGGATGCTTGGAGTCAAGGCTGCTTGGAGCATTGGTGGAGCATTGGATGCTTGGAGTCAAGGCT
>NW_015151782.1:163070-169936 GCF_000732505.1 Cyprinodon variegatus | reverse complement strand
ACCTTAACTTAAAAAAATAATTATTTCATTTTAAGATCTGTTTTATTTTATTTTTTAATTCAAATAACAGTTTTTTCGTTTTATTGAATAATAAAAAGACCACCTATGTCTATAGAGGATGAGGTTAGCTCTCGGGGGAAGGGAATAAACTAAAGGTTTTAAATCAGGTTTATTTTTAAAGTCCATGAACCTTGGGTTAAAGTTTTTTCTAAAATGTCCGATGTAAACTTTTTATTGGTGTTTGACAGAACTAACTTAGGTAAACAAGGAACATGATTAAAACATTTCTAAATAGCAGGGATATGGAAAAAAAGCTTGGAATTAGAGTATAAATGGCACATCTGTATGGCCTTATGTTTTTAATTAAAATAATTTAAAAAATCAAAAGTTAACAAAGAGTTGTTTGATTTTGTTCAACCTATTGAGAAAAAATATCTTTCTTATCCTTATCTTGTCTTTTTCCCCCCAAAAAATATAGAATTTTTCCAATGAAGTTCAGAGATTTGTTGCACATTCCTGTTTCAGCCATTTTCAAGTTCTATAATTTATTTTTCTGGTAATAAACATAGTTTATATTTTATTGCAGTTGAAGTATCTGACCAATATTGCAAATTGCACTTTGTTTTTTTTTTTCAACTCAACATGGATTCCTTCCTATATGATGGATAACTCATGATCCTAGAACTCTGCTGGTGAGACTCGGGACAGGATTTATCTTCTGCAGAGAGGTTTGTCTGCAGGGCAATCGGTTTGTACTGCTCTAGTTGGGCAGTGCTGCAGGGTAGGAATGTAGATGGTGAAATAGAGAGCTTTGCCTTTTGATTCTTTATATGGTAGCACATTTATTTTTATCTAATATTGGGAAAATAAAGAGCAAACACATTCCTTATGTAGTTAGTCTGATTTATTTCTTTAGATCAAATATATTAAGAAACTATAAAGATATATTTACTTTCCTTAATTTTCCCAGGAAGGTGTTTCCCAAAATCAGGTTACCAGAGGTAAAGTGTAAAATATGGCTTCTGGAGGTTAGTCAACAAGATCTTTTCCTATCACAGAACGCTTACTTTTATCAACCTGTAAAACAGACATAAAGCTGGAAATACTTCTCTTTTACAATCTTATGCTTGACTTTGAAACATTGCTCTACAGAACTTTGTACTGCATAAATGGCATATAACAGTAATAAAGTTTACATATAAAGTGTGTGATAACAAATACTTTACTAACTGAAATATTCCTTGAATCATAACGTTAGACCTTTGACAGAGAAAAGTAAATGATAAGCGAGGATAAACACATGATAGGTTCTTCCAGTAAATGCAATAATCCTTATCATTTATTACTTTTCTTCATTTATTACTTGACTAGGGTCAGAAAATGTGTTTTATTGCATTGATACTTCAGCTGGACAAGATTCACTTTCAGTGCTAAAATTTAATTTTAATTCTAAACCTCTAAACGTGTTTTTGGTGCCACACATTCTTGTCCTTGAGAAAAACAAGAGTGAATGAAAACAGATTCACATCATGTCCAATGAAATGAAATACAAATCCATCAGGTTTGTTTTAAACTCATTTCATGCATAACAAGCTTCAGGAAAAAACAAATGTCCCTGCTTGTCTCTATCTGTACAGGTGAAATAGGTTTTTATACATTGCAAGTCCATCTGTATCTCTTCAGCTTTTTACATGCTTCATGAGAACCAAGAAACTTGTTCTTGAGGTGGTGAGAACAAGGAAAAGGTTTGTTTGACTATACTATAATTATTAAAAAAACACAAATTGCATATGTTCAACCTCAAAAAGCAGTATAGGTCTAACAGTTGAGTCTTTTTTGACCTCTAAAGAATATTTGCACCAGGCGCCAGCAGCAGAAATATACATTGCTGTATGCCATCGCCACCTGGTGGTAGCTCCAAATAAAACATCACTCATCTTTCAACTTCTGAAGCATTACCTCCCACTTCAACGATCTTGGTATCTGATACTTTATTATGCCTTTTAATCCTCCATCAGGGCTGCACAGTGATGCAGTGGGTAGCACTGCTCCCTTGCAGCAAGAAGGTCTTTTGTTCGATTCTCAGTGCGGGCTTCCTCCCACAGTCCAAAAATATAACTGTTAGGTTCATTGGCTTCTCTAAATTCTCATTAGATGTGAGTGTGTGCGTGAATGTTGTTTATCCTGTTTGTCCCTGTGATGGACTGGTGACCTGTCCAGGGTGGACCCCACCCCTCGCCAGTAGAAAGCTGGAGATCAGCACCCCTTGCAAACCAAGCATGGATAAACATTACAGATGTTCCATCCTGGTAATTTTGTCTCAAATTTACCGGAGAAATGCTGAAATGCTAACCCAATGTTTTCAATTGCTTCCGTGTTTACTGTGGCGTTTACGTCTCAAGTAACGCTCGCTGGACGACAGTATTTTCTAGCGAAAAATAGTTTATTGAACACAGACACGACCGACTGATGACGTAGCACGTACAGACTGCTTCAGTGACTGACGTACATCACGCGCTGCGTGCATAGAACTCAAAGCTGCGTCACATATGCGCAGTATGCAATATTATGCACTTAAACTTAGACTCTACATGACATTTACATGTTGCTTTGTTAGGTCTGAGGTCCATAAAGCATTTTGAGTACTAACACTGTCTCTCCAACCAAAATTGTGGTTGCAAAATTGTGGTTCTAACAAAAAAAGTAATTAATCAAATTATTAGCTAATCGTTTACAGTTTAGGATTGTCTATATAAACAACTATTTAAATTAAAACACAAAAGTGAACTGGTTGAACTGCATGTCTAATGCAGTTTTCCTGCATTTAAAACCAAAGTGGAATGTTAGTCTAAAAAAGGAGATCAGAGGATATTTGAATCTGAGAATTTAGTGATCAATCAGACAATGGCTTAATGTTATAACATCCAGTCTGCTTTATTTAATACTAGGAATATTATAATGGTAAATAAAAAGTTGTATTTTGTCCCTCGATTATATTTTACCAATGTATTTCTATCAAAACATTTTAGTAATCTAAATTAAAATGTAAAGATTTTGTTCACATGCAAGTTTGAGTGTTTAAATAATCTGATTGAAATAAAATATTTAATACAAATATGTATGGTGGTTTACTCTAAACTATAGCTTTTCCAAAGTTTGCTTAATAATCAGTTACACAACTTGGTGAGAATATAAATAATATCCTGCATTAGTCTAATTATATGCAGTTTTTTTCTTTTACTTTTAGTACCTGCCCCTATAGTGGTCTCTGCAATTAAATAGCTCCTAGTAACTGGAGCCCTACAAGCCTGTATTGCTCAGTTTATCCTTATGAGTATTGGTTTACCTGAAAAGAAAACTGAGCTCTTTAGACATAGAAATGCCTTTTTTGTTTAATTTTGTAACAAGCCACAGGTCCTGTTGACACTTTGTTCTGTAGATTATTTTTTATCATTCAAATAAGATTTTCTATTGTGTAAAGGTTTATGCTGCTTAGTTTTTACAGTTAGTAACTGTAAAAGAAAAAAAGGGGAAATGCTGCCACCTTGTGGAGTGTTTGGCTGAATACTTTTCTTTCCAATAATCATTTAACTTTGTCATCCTGTTTGCTACCTGTAAGTCAGCTACTGTTTCTGTGGGTCACCAGGATTTCCTGATTCGCTGATCTTTAAAATGTTAAAGCACAAATTAAAATCATACCAATAATACCTGAATAAACCCAAACTGCTGCATCCTAGAAGCATTCTCTCATGTTCCTTTCACCCAGCTACTTTTGGACTTATATCACTGCAGCCAACTAACATTTTAACATACATGTTGTATTTTGAAGTTTTTTTATGTTTTAAATACTCTGTTCCTATTACAAAGGTACAAGAAGAGAGGGACATAACATAGAACAAATAATATATTTCTATTCTATTAAAAATCCTGTATCTGTATAATGGGTGTGTTTTATGTGTTGTCTTCTTAATTCAAAGGGCCCTCTGCCTGTCTTTGCCTAGGGCCCCAAATTTCCTAAATCCACACCTGCTCTTATTACCTTCGCCAAGTGGGTTATGTTTTAGGTGAGTTTGTATGTTTGTCTGTCTATGTACAGCAGTGATTCCCAACTGGTGGTTCTCGTACCCTTAGTAGTCCAAGAATGCATTGCAAAGGGTGCATGGAAATAATTAATTTATCAGGTAAAAGAATAAAATAGGGCTGGAATTAGTTCTACTTTGTGAGGACCCAACTGAAAAATAAACCAAGCTTTTTTTTCAACCAAAAATTACGTTTTTATTATATATTTGATTTTACCTGCAGCTTTAACACAAATCAAAACCAAGCAGAGGAACAGACTGGATGTAAAGAACAGCCTGAGATCAGCTGAGCTCTCCAAAGCAGCTCAGAGATGTAATGAATGTTGAAAACAAAGTAAAACAAATGGAGTCAGTCTGACTATGATTTTTGTTCAGCATTTAGTTTCCAATCCCCCCCATTTTAAATAAGAAATGTGATTGTAGGGGAGTTACTCAGAGGAGCTCCAGTTTTATAAAGGCAGATTTATAGCATGATTTTATTTTGTATTGATTTTTATTCTTTCAACCAACTTCAGGGCAACATGTTTATGTTTTTATTATAGTTGGAAAAAATATCAGACCATAGAATGAAATGCGCAAGATAAAAAAGGTTAAATAAAATACTTTTTTATTTTATAATTAGTTATTGTACTTTCCACTTTTAGGCAGTCATCAATACTTTTGACTGAGAGGGGTAATAATGGTAAGACAAAATGCCCACACTGGAAAAAATGTAAATCTAAATAAGTTCATAAAAAAAAATAAAAGTGCATTTTTTTCTTGAATTGAGGAGGTAAGACAGACACTTTGCCAATGAAATTAGACTATTTACATTGAAAATAAGAAAGAAACAACTGCATTGTCTTATTTCAGTGCATATTATCTAGTTATCTTACTCTAAGAGTAAAAATACACATTCCGATGGCAAACGATTTTATTTACCTGCTCAAATTAAGAGTAAATTCAGCTAATTTAGGACATTTTCACTAATTTCTAGATAGACTGATTGGGAAACACTGGTCTATAGACTATAGGATAACTTGAAAAGTTCGGAACGGATTTTAAATATATTTTTTACTAAAGGTCCAAGGAACAATCCTCCACAAGATGGCAGCATTTCCCCAATATTTATCTATAGCTCTATAATGAGAGAAAATGCGATTCATGTTTATCATTCTTTGTTCAAAAATGCAAAAAACAAGATAAGACCATGTGTTACATGGAGTACATTTTATTTAATAAGAGAAATACCATAGGATAAAGCATTAGAATATAGTCTGGTTATAAAAAAAAAAAGAAGTCGCACTGAAGGTTAGCCAATAACCAACATTCCAGAGGCCTTAGAGAAGCATTAAATTTCACATTCCTCAATTACATAATCTTTCAGTTTATCTCCTGGTCAATGGGACCATTAGAATATAAACCTAAACAGAAAGATGAGGTTTTATTATGACGCCTAACAGCTGCTTAGTTTTCTTTTGGGTTACATCAATGTTGTCCGTCTCAATAGTAAAATCTGAGGATTTTAGGCTTAAAAAGCTCCAATGTGCCGGGATCTATCTGTCCCATAATCTCCTGAGCACCCAGGATGTCCCGGTTGGCCTCGTCAAACAGCTCCGTGCCGATGGAGACCCGTACTCTGTCCCGCCAGGCGCTCAGCTTGGGTCTCCCATTGAAAACGTCCAAACCGGCACCGACTGGCTAATGGAAGGAAAGATGAGTGGAATGTTAGGGTGGATCTACAGGAGATGAATTCACGGATGAGAATAATGTCCCAGATTCAGGCTGATTAAGACCTTTATTCTCTGAAGACCCAGTGTAAAGGTGGGTCAGCAGGGATTGTAAAATAGCCCATACCTTCCTCTTATAGCAGTGTTACTGTGGTTCAAATGTTGCTTTAAAAATTCAGTACCTCATTATTTTTCATTTAAATTTAATAATACAGTTAGTATTATATTAACTTAACTAATACAGTTCCTACTAGAATAATACATACAAATAAATATAAAGGGTAAAATTCCATCTATTTTCACTTATCAGAAGCTAATGAAGAAAAAATCAGGACAAAAACCAGA
This sequence comes from Cyprinodon variegatus, assembly GCF_000732505.1. Lineage (NCBI taxonomy): Eukaryota > Metazoa > Chordata > Actinopteri > Cyprinodontiformes > Cyprinodontidae > Cyprinodon > Cyprinodon variegatus. The sequence continues at coordinate 163,803 of NW_015151782.1, read as the reverse complement.
AGATTTATTTTCTACCAGAAGTAGAGTAACATGAAACCTTTTATCCAATATTTCCATTTCCATCAAGCTTTTCTTGATATGAACGTTGCTAAAGATTCTGACTTTAAAATTATATTAGGAAAAGGTGATGGAAATGCACCTTGTGACTTTAGATTAAACCTACACTCCCTGCAGGGCATCCAGATCTTCACTTAAAGTGGAAGAGAGAGTCTAGGGAACTTCCACAGACGCATTCAGGAAGTGTTACTAATGTCTGAAACTCCCCAGCTGACTTTATGTTGTGAAAGAGGAGCAGTTCTACCCCAAGACACTTACAAGAAATCCTTTTTGTATTTGTTTGAACCTTGTTCCAAAAAAAATGCAGCTTTACATTCTGCTGCAGCTTTTGTTGTCAGGTCCATCCCTCAGCTAAGAAAACAATGACCATGAACATTCAGCTCACCTGCATGACCTCCACTATAGCCACCAGGTCAGCCAGAGAGATCTGATCCCCCCCAATGAATAGGCGGTCCTGGAGAAACTTTTCTTCAATGAGGTTCAGGGAGTTGTTCAGGTCTTCCAAGGCTCCATCCATCTTCTCCTTTGGGACTTCCATGCCAATCATTTTGGGTATCAGGAGCTTCAGACAAATATTTCCATTTTAGTAGAAACACACACTCTTTAACACAGTTTGCTGATTGTTACAGATCAGAACCACACAACATCACATCCTGAATCACGCACCCACGGTTTC
>NW_015151782.1:154268-162736 GCF_000732505.1 Cyprinodon variegatus | reverse complement strand
CCCACTGTGGGACAAATAAAGGATTATCTTATCTTATTGTCATTACAATATCACAAGTACAGAGCAATGACATTCACACCCTCTGCATTTAACCCATCCCCTTGGGGAGCAGTGGGCGGCCACCAAACTCGGACTGGGAACGATTTCCGGCCCTGGCATTTTTCCATCTACATCTGTCTCTCGGCTGGAGAGGGTATGATTTAAGGAGGGCCGGCTGAAATTAGTAGCTGCCCACGGTATCACAGATTACCAGTCCAAGCCTGGCAGTGCCCAGGGAGCAGTGTGGGGTTAAGGTCCTTGCTCAGGGACCCAAAGTTACACTGTTCTAACCACTAGGCCAACACTCGCCATACACTGGACCCTGGTCTGGATGCAACAGAGAGACCTGAACATCCATCTGGACATCACATTACACATGGTGCAATCTTCTGAATCGTAGTTCATTTTTGCTGGAAAAATGAACTAAATAAGTCTTTCAAAGAGATCTGAGCTAAAAATTTAGGACAGCCTTGTTTTGTTGAAATATCCGTCTGTCAATCCAACAAGATAAGAACTGGTTTTACTGTATGTCCTGGGTGGGCCTCCTGTGTCCGGTGTGACCCTCTGTGCTGTGAGTGGTTCCAGCTGAAAGGCTGCTAAGTCGCTGCCTGCCTTCCTGAACTCTGAGCTTCACACATCTGTTTGTTATTTATATCGCTACAGCTAATCTGATGGACATCTCAGTGCATCACAGCATCTGAGCTAATGAGCTGAACATTATCAGACTCTACCTTAAGAACTTATTTGAATTCCCTTATGTTTACTGTTTCTTTTATTTATTCAGTGTTTAATTTTAGTAGTTTGTATTGTTTGCATAGTTTATTGAACATAATAATACTGTAATAGGGATTATTAGGTTCAATAAACAAAGCAGCCCTTCTGTTTTAATGTGTTAGTCTGTGGTTATTTATTCAGCAGTGACCGGTTGATTAAAAGCAGCAGAGCGTACTTCCTGTGAGTAACAACTTTATTAGAAAGAGATAAATATTTTCCTTGTGGTTAATGATCAATAAACCGATTTATTGACATTTACCATTAATGAAGACATCTCGGATTTTAACAGCTGGTCCAAAACGTCCAGCCACAAAGGTAAGCTGTTAATAACACCTGTTAATTAAGCAAACTGTGAGTTATAATCCTTTAATCAAAGAGAATTTGTTGGTTTTACCCTTGATTAGAATGACATATTAATTGGCTATAATGTCCAGTTGTAATTAGTAATATATTAATGACCTGCTAGTAAAATTGCACAGCACTTTTATAAAATGTTTGTGTCTTATATTAAAAATGCATTAGAAATGTCTGACATTAAAGAATTCCTGATATATATGAACTTTATATATACTGATTGATTTAAAGCTACTGCTGCACCAAGAGCCATCAGTGTTGTATTTATTTTGGATAGACCCAGTTAACAGGAAGGCTTTGGGCCGTGTTGGTCAACATACCCTGAGCCAGAACATCTTGGATCCATACATCCGGATGGCGGTGTGCTGCCAGGACAGGTACTCATTGATTCGAGCACGGTGGTGGATATCGGTGGGGTACCAGAAGTCTGGAGTCTGGAACTTCTCAGCCAGATAAATCATGATGGGGATGCTAGAGGGAAGCAAGTGGATCAATAGGTCTACATTAGGTGCATAGGTTATTAAGCAGTTTTTTAAAATTATTTAATGATCACCTTTCAGCCAGACAGAAGTCTCCATCACGAAGTGCTGGAACTTTTCTGATCATGTTGATTTTTCCAAACTGATCCCCAAAATGCTCTCCTAAAACCAACACAGAGACATCTCAGTTCAGCAGGAAGCTGCTTCATTTAAAGAATGATTCACTCTTCATCTGCTCAAGCTGACAGAGGTTAGCAAAAGTTTTAAATATTTTTTAACAACCCATGTTAACCAATTTTCTGTACATTTCAATGAAATGAAACAAGACAACAACAATATGAACAAGAAAAATATATATTTTAGGACTAAAGTTCAAACTAAAATAAATCTAATCAATAACTATCTGTATGAGAGAAAATCAGACTCTATAATAATAAGTCCATTAATAATAAGGGTACTCCTTACAGCCCAATATAAATATGTGTTAACCCTAAAGAGAAGGTAATCTACAACAATAATGCTTTGGTGCTGCTCATGATTTTCTGAGTTTCCCCACATTTTCAATTTTTTTCCCAGTTTAACCAGTTTAACATAAACAAGTCTCAACAAATGGTATATTTGTCTTTTATTGAAAACCAGGGTGAGTTTGAACCAGCAACCCTCCACAGACAGAACTTTGATAAACAGCCATCCCAGCATCTACCCTCCCTTAAAATATGCATTTTCCAGTGTTCCTGAGGGTAAACTCACCATGCATCAGAGAAACCTTCTTGAACTCAAAGGGAATGTTGTTCTTCTTTGCAAACATATAAACAGAGCGACAGGGCTGAGAAAAAAGGTCCAGATAAAGTTCCAAAGCCATCCCTGCTGCTTGCTTCTGCACTGATGAAGTTTTATCGAGTTTTAATGCAGAAAAAATGCTCTGAAGATGCAGCTTTCAATGATTCCTTCAAGAAACCAAACTCCAGAACCAGAGCACATAAACACAGGAAATTCTCAGAAAAACCGCCCCTTGGGTCTGGTTTGGGTTCTATAAATAGGGAAACTGCGACCCCTGCTGTCTCACACATGTACTTGCAGGGAGAAGGCAAAATTCCAGAACCATGGTTTTCAAATTATGGCACCAATGCAACCGGTTAAACTTGGGTGACTTTTACTGTTACTCACAGAACAGTTTGGCTTCAGTGTAAATTATTAAGTTTAAGAAATGGTGAAGATTTGCTCATTGAGTTTTGCTGCTTATATCGCCTAAAAGGTGAAGTAGAAAAGGCCTAAGAAGAAGTTATATCCTATGTTGTTTATTTCCTTCTCCAGTCAGAAGTTAATTTGAAGAAAATACAAAATCTGATCTTCATTTTGCTTAAGTTTAGTAGGTTTGGAGTTTGATAAGACTTCAAAAATCATTCTTTTTGTAGAATAAATCAGAACCCTTCAGAGGAAAAACATCTCTACTTTGGTTTCATTTGTTGATAAGACATTAATCTTAATTCAGATGCAGCTTTTAAACCTAAGTCCTGCTACCAAAATGCTTGCAGAGAGAAGAGATGTTCTCTGTTTCTCTAGTAACGCTTTAAAATAATCATTGTAGTACAGCCTTTTCTGATTGTGCTGTTAATTTGTGTCTCTCTTCTTTTTTTTCCTTTTGTGTTCTCTAGTTGTTGCCCTTTTAGTTTTTCCTTTTTTCTATTAGTTACATATTATTGTGTGTTCACCATCAGATTTTTTAGTCTTTCTGTGTATTTCTGATCTCTTTCTTAATTGGTCTCCCTCTTTCAGCTCTCTACTATCTTTCTGTCACATTTGTTTCACATATCCCCTTTTTTCCATACTCCTTTAACCGACTACTTGTCTCTAGAGCTTTGAGTCATTTTGCTTAACTTCACGCTCCGACCTTGGGTTAAAGCAGCTATTTTTTTCTTTGATAGAAAACTTTAAACCGACCTGACGGTATGATCTGATTGAACTGTCTCTGTAAAGATGATGTGTGTTATGGATTGGCCCTACTATATATAAATAAACTGAACTGAATTAAATCTGAGTGGCTGCGGTCTCTGCAGAATGATGCACTTCAGACAGTTTGGAAATGATCTTATAAGCTTTCATAGATTGATGAACCCACCTGCTTCTCTAAGGACACTGCTGATGGCAGCTGATGTATAGAGGTGCGCATACTGATGATGATCCGTCAAGTTCAAATGGAAGCAACAAGGATGCTTAGTTATTTTAAAGCATTTTTCTGGCTTTTGTTTGTGTATTAAATTTTTGCAGTTACTCTGAGGATGCATGAGCAACTATTTATTGGCAAATTACCATTATTGTTCTTAATAAATAATCACTTCATTGATGCAATTGTGTCTTCTGCAGCCATGTTCTAAAGGTCTTGAATAAAAAAAAAAAAATATGGGTCATTGCCAAAGGTTATCGCACCAATGAAAGTAGATTTCACTTTTTGTGTTACAAGCATTCTAAAGCAGTTATTAGTACTGCTGCTGTAGGAGCCTAAATTCAGTTTAAGATAAAGGAAATCATGAATAAGTTGCAGTAAATATCAGAAAGTTAAAGGTTCTCATATGTAAGGATATTCAATATTTCTAATTGTACTGAGGTTATTTTGCAAATGTGCACGGTTTGTTTCTGGATGTTTAGGGGAGTGGCTTCTCCTGCTTCAGTATTTACATTTCTCCTAATCTTCTTTATAATTTTTTTTTGTGGAAATGTAATACCTACATTGGTTTTTTTTTTTTTTTAAATAGCTGAACCCAACAGAGAGGATCCAATTAGTTGCTCCCCCCCCCCCCCATCTACTGTATTACTGAGGGGAAAAAGCTTCAAGCTTTTGGCTTCATTACGGCATAAAGGTCCATGGTTAATATCTGAAAGGAGTATTTTTAAATGTTCTTCCTGGGTGTGTATAGTTTCTCTGTGGTTCTCCTGTTTCCTTCCACGGTTCAAACGCTAGCTTAATTAGTCTCTAAATTACCCTAAGGAATGTAAGTGTATTTATTCTGTGATGGACTGGAGGGTCAACCTTTTGGACAATGATCCTTATGCAGAAATATACATGCATATATAGTTATTTACATTTAGCCCTAGAGTAAAATCCTTTTCAAGTGTTTTTTTTTTTATTAAATCAGAAATGAACACAAAAATCTTTAAAGTATTTTTATTTAAATAGAAACTTCTGACTAAAACGGCAGAATAAACACATCATATAAACACATAAAAGGACAAACACTCATAAAAATAATAATCCATAACAGCAACGGCTAATTATTATACATCCTTACATTCAAACACGTATGGAGAGTTATAACTGGTAGTTATTATTTTGCACAGACACACACACCATACAAACACACAGTCTTTGTGCACATACAAACCACCTCTCTCACACACTTTAAGCCACAGGTTTATCCCTTTAAAGTCAGTCAGTGTGAACGTCCGTTATGTTACACATGGACAACTGTGCATAAATAACAGCTAGCATCAGGTTAGAGACTCATTATTTGGTCACTGTCTGCATTAATCCACACTTTGAAATTCTGTATTTTCTTGTTAAGCTCGAAAAATATTCCTTTTTCAAAGTCTTATCAAAACAGATTATTTTTACAGCAGTGGTGTGAACCCATGCATCAGGACTTCAAGTGCTGTGCTACTAATGTTTTTAAATATTGTTGGACAGTTTGCTGCATTATGTTTCATTTTTTTTGTTAATTCCTGAAAGGCACTAGGTGAATATTGTCTCTGGTTAAAATGCGTAAAAAAAATCAAGACAGCAATAACTGAGATCACATTAGGACAATAAACGTAATGGAACAATTACTGTGTAATTGAAATAGAGAAAACATTCTCCAATGTGAGGCCTGTAGGGAGCGGGGGGATGATTCAACATGTAAAAATACTGAAATGGTAACAGGAAACAGATTTAACTTGAAGTTACATTAAAATGCAGCAACAAACAGACTTTTACAGGTTTGTGTGTTCAGCCCTGATTCAAGATGGCCTAATTGACTCCCTTATAACCATCAGACGGGGACAAAAAAAACTATCAGAATGCAGCACGACAGTAAGAATCAGAGGAAGTCGGTGGGTCCAGAGAAATGCTCTCAAAAGTAGTCTCTTCTCCGGGAGTCATCACTTATAAACGACGGGTTCCACTGGGCGGGGTAAATGCATGAGTGGCGTGATCCCGGCATACCCGTGAATGGATAGAGGCCATTTCGCTCCAGGTCAGCGTTACGCAAAGCAGGCTGTGAGGAAATGACATAGAAAAATATTTTTAATTAATCAGCTGCTACAGAAAATGAAGGTTTTTAACTTTATCAATAATCATTAAAAACACAGAAGTGTCGAACCAGGTGTTCCTGTAAAAAACAGCAAGGAGTTCAGGCCTTAAGGAAGCAAAGGAATCCCAAATCATGGTGCTTTCTCTCCCATGTTTAAAGGATAAAACAGGTGTTAAATGCAGCAGCTTTTCTGTATTAACTCTTTCACGGGCACTGAGTGAAATTCTTTGAAAATCAACATTTCAAGCAAATAGTGTAATTGGAATCCAGGAAAAAAAAACATTACCATGGTAACATTAAAAGAATTTGGATATTTTGATGCCAAAAATGAATGTCAATGTAATAACAAGAAACACAAACTGCCTGAATATGTTAAGAAAAATTACAAAAGTGCTTATACAAGAAATTCATGAAAAACACTTTTTTTTGGTACAACATAACCTTAGAGGCATTAATGCTGATACTGGCACTTACATTTTTTAGCTTATAAACGTAAATATAATTTTTAACAAGGCTTATTAACTTTTTAACTTTACTTTTAAACTTTTCATTTAGCTTTTTACCTTTTGTTCTTGACTTTGTTTTTTTCCAACTTAATTTCCAGAAGGTAATATATCATTCAAGGGCTCATCTAATTGGTCAAATTGCAAAATAAGATGTACAGCCATGTAGCCGTATCTTTGCCGAAAGGCTGGATATAGATCTTGTGCCTCTAGACTTCACCGAGGGACGGGGACTCCATTTGAAAGGGGATCAAAAAGGGTAACTTGCCCTTTAAAGGGTTAAACCAAAGAACTGTAAAAATGTTTTTGCTAAACTCAACACATCCCACATCTTTCCTTAGAGATGCTATAAAAAAAACCCAGTCTGCCGGTTGATTTTGACCAACTTTTTAAGAAATTAGTATGATTTATAAAATTCATCCAGCTGCATTATAGCGATCTTATAGGCAAAAAAAGCCTATTTGTAGAGATTTTTGCCTGATTAACAGACGTTTTTTTTTTATTCTTCCTCAGGTTTAATTTCTGTAAAATTAGTTCTGTTTGGACTGTATCTATTAGTTTTTGACAAAGGTCCAAACATTACAGAGTGCAGACCTCCACCTAGCAGCTAATTTCCCAATCTCACAACATTAAAGAAACTTTTAGAAGATAAATCAAGGTAATGAGCTGGATCATAATTTAATTCCATGGGTTCTAGGTTGAGCTAAAGCAGGCATAGGAAATATTTCAGCGCATTCATCCACAGCTTTTTCTGTAATCTTGCTAAACAATCCACAAACAAACCAATCCTGCAAAAATAAAACATTACTACAAACAGAATGTAAACGGGATGAGAAGGCCTACCAATAAGGCTACCTATAGGGCTTTTTTAGAGAGCCTTAGGTTTGCCTAAAATGGCTAAATGTCTGTTTGTATTCTGGTGCTATGGCGCCGCCTATGAAAGGCATGCGTTATATTTTGAAAAGCCCTGTCCTGTCTCAAAATGTTAAGGAATTCTCTGAATAACTTCTAAATCCAGATCGTCACCTGAATGTAATGAGCTCTAAGTTGGGCTAAGGCAGAGCACAACCCGATCTGTCCCGGAAGCACGACCCATACCATCAGCTCATTAACGCCTGTGCAAGCAGATTCATCCAGGTCGCCATAAATAATGTAATTTTGGTACTAAAAGCACTTATTTCTAATCTTAACTCACTAAAGAATGCAAATACACATATATAAAAAAAAAAAAAAAGTTTTATGACTTTTCTAAAACAATTTAATGCTCTTCACATTTTATCCATTAAACTGCTTCTCTGATACAATCATCTGACATGCTCAGAGTAGTCTGGCAAAATATGATTAAATAATGTTTATCTGCATTTCAGTGATTTCTTTCTTTAGATCACCCACTATATACCATAGTGGTAACACGAAAGGAAAACATAAAACTCAAAAAGCCTAGATATATGTTTAAATCCAAAGCCGAAAAAGTTAGCACCCGGAAGTAGCATAAGATCCCATTTCCAGTGCAGATTGGGAAGAGACGACTGATAAAACAGAAAGGATTTTAAGGCATTTCATTTCTCAGGAAATACATTGTTAACGTTTAACACAGCAGATTTTTGTATACTTACTGTTTTTGGGGAGGGAAAAATGTAATTTAGGTATTTTTTTACAAAATAAAATTGGGGGTGACCCGTATATATATCTGGTTGTGCAAATGATCTGATTGTAAGGATTGTGCTACTGGGACGTATCAGGTAGTGAAAAGCACACCTTTGGGAATCCGTCCATCGCTTGTTCTGGATTCCTACTATCCAAACAACGAACAAACTGAAAATAATAAAAACGTTACACTGGAAGAAAAAATAGGCCATCAAAGGAGACAGGAAAATATCAGTCTGCTTACAGAATAGTAAATGTCCGTCATCTGCAGCAGGTTTTTGGTGCTGCCATTTTCCTGCATCTCTATGGTCTCCCTGCCCCACTCCATGGATATCCGGTTGTTTTTGGGAAAATCTGCATACGGCGACATCTGCATGTCTCCACTC
>NW_015151782.1:112143-153730 GCF_000732505.1 Cyprinodon variegatus | reverse complement strand
CAATGATAAACAGAGCTTACCTAGGCAAGACACGTCTTCTGGATTGTGTTTGTAATATCCCGGCAGACACTGGCACTGAGCCGTGCCGCTGCTGTCAGTGCAGGTGGAGCGTTCTGCATCACATTGAGTTTTCTGAGCTTCACATAAACTCTCCACTGAAACACAGGTAAGAATTATTGTGAAAATCAAATAAAAGATTTATAACTAGACGCACTTTAATGGTAGTTTTAGAGATGACAATTGTTTTTTTCTAATATAGATGTTTTGTGATTCTGGGCCCAGAGAGCGCTCTAAAATATTTGTATAAAAAACTACAAACACTTAAAAAACTTACAGCACCGTCACATGACCAAACACTGATTCTAATGTGCAGGTGAGACTTTCACATAATGCAGAAGCATAACAGACCCTCAGGATGATAACACCACCACCATGCTTTAAGGTAGATACAAGTGTTTTTACTCTTAAAACTTCACCCTCTCTCCTCCAATCTTTCTTACAGCAGTTCTGGCCAAACAGCTCCTAAATTATTTTGTGCTTTAAAACTTTAAAACGGGTTCTTAGTTTGTACAATTCTGTAAAATGTTGGTGGTGTTGTTAAATCCTTAAAGACTATGATAAGTCCCGGAGGTTCCTGGATTATTCTCGATTGTTCGGACCACTTTTTTTCTTCCTGTTAGGGTTGCACAGTATTAACCCCCAAAACACATCAAAACTAGTTTTTCCATGAACAACTCTTGCTAACGTTAAGCTTCTTAATTAACTTTAATTGTATTTCCTAATGGAAACATATTAACTTTGCTGAATAGATATATATCGGTGGGAGAAAACTAACCCACTGTTAAAATAGGATTCTTGCATCGCTTTATGCCTGTATGAGTTGAATCCAATTCATCATGAATTCAAAGCTGTAATAAATTTTTTCATAAATCTATTCAGGATGTCGGAGTAGGAAAAAGTGTATTTAAATAATTCCTTAAAAAGGCAAAAAAAAAAAATAAATTATTTAGGTGCACATCCCATAACATTAATTGAAGATTAAACTAAAAGCTTTTGATAAACCCTGCCCCCTGGTGGCCATACTTATACCCTACAGCTACATTTGACGAACTGCTCAGAGTAAAACTCATAACAGATCAACACAGAAATAGAGAACAAATTGAAGTTTGTTGGTGATGATGATGATTATACTGGCAGATAAACTCACCGCGGTAGGACAGCTGATGCTGCAGCACCATTCTGCAGTGAGTCAACGAGGAGCTGCAGTTGCTCAGAGACATCTGGATGCTGTTGTACACTTCAGTAGTCGTCACATTGGTGGAGACGGCAAACATGTTGACAGCCAAGATTTGAACCCCGCCCTGCTCCCTATAAAGAACAATCCCAATGATTAGGATTTATTATTAATCTCTAAACCTAAAAAGGAAACATCCAAAGAATAGAAATGTAAAAGTTGAAGGCTGCTGCAGACTTACTTCTTCCTCAGTATTGAGCGGCTGTAACCTTGGAGCACTGATAACGAGATGTTAAGCTGCAGGATCATGCATGAGATTTATTAAATATCAAACATTTAAGGATGTAAGCAGTGTTGTTTTGATAGTGTTCCAGGGTGAAACTATTGAATATTGTAAAATACTATAGAGTGAGACTCACCAGCTGTATGAGCTCTCTCTGAATCTCATACATAGCAGACCTTTTTATTTGATCGTTTCTGTTGAAACTGAATGTTCCCAGAAATGTCTTTGCTATAAAAGGGGAAAAGAAAAGCCCACAGTGAGCAAACAGAGATAACTTTAAGAAAAAGGAAAACAGGACATCTTTATATTTCAGCATCACCTCTGCTGCACGTCCGTCCGTCCTCCAGATCGTAGCCGAGCGGACATTCACAGTTAAAAGAGCCTTTGGTGTTGATGCATGTGGTGCCAGCTGGGCAGGGGTCCTGCTCACACTCATCCATATCTGAACACAGTAGGTGCAAAGTTATAGGAGGGACTTCATCTGATATGTAAAGATCGCTCCATTACTTCAGTCTTCAGGTTTGTTTTGATGGCGTAACCATGAGCTCACCCTGGTTGCAGGTCGATCCTGTCCAGGCCTTCTGACACTGACAGGTGTACTCTGGTCCTTTATAGCTCACACAAATCCCTCCGTTCAGGCAAGGGTTCGACACACAGGGATTTCCTGACATTCAGAGACATCAAAGGGTTTAAAAATTAATTTATATCTTTAACTGTCGGCAAGAGGAAAGTAGAGCTACCCCAGGGAATGTCAGGACATGTCTACTACAGCAAATAAGAGTAAATAACACTGGTAGAAAATTTCTAAGTCTACTTTTTATAAAAATCAGGTAGGCCCTGTCTAAATTACGACTGTATGGAACTGGATCTGATCTTATTTTCTAGAAACTACTTTAGGTAATTTGATAATAATAATACATGAACAGGGTCACATGATGGGGTTCCTTAGATTTAGACACTTTTAGCAAAAAACGACATAATTCATCCTATACTACAACATTAACGCTAAAGAAGCAAGACTTGATATTTGTGTCACTTTACTTTAGTCCACTACAAACACTAAATTTGTGTGTCTAAAACGTACATGATTGCAAGGGTCACAGTTTACATAGTTTAATTCATTAAAGACAAAAGCACTTGATAAAATGTAATAAATAAATCCAAACAGCATTAGACTGTACAACAACCAAAGAGGAAAAACTAAAGTGTTATTATAGACTCAGCAGGGATGTCCCCATACAACTTTTTGATGTCCAATGAAACATTAAAATTGACACAATGTAAGCATCAATCATGCATCCTTTTATTAATTATTTTGTGGATTTGAATTAAAAAAGGTTTAATGAATTGATATTAATGAGAGTCAACAACAATGACAGGTATGAGAGCAACTGACCCACTGATTATTACCTTTGCAAAGGAACTCTGTCACTGTCTTGGTTCTGTTGTACTTTTCTTTGCTCGTTTTCTAGTTTTATTGGTTTAATTCCAGTTTTGTTGTAATTTCTAGATTTATGTTCTCATGTTTTTCTGTTGTCCTCTGTTGCCCTCTTGTGTGTGTTTGTGTTCCTTCCCCTTGGCTCCCTTGTTGTCTCCTCTCACACCTGCTCCTTGTCAGCTCGTTAGCCCTGCCTTTGTTTCTGTCAGCTATATGCTCTCCCTCTGATCTCACTCTTTGTTGGTTCCTTGTTGTTGCTGGTAATGTCATCGCTGTCATTGTCTCACCTCGTCTCTCCCTGGCTCCTTGTATGTGTTTTCCCTTGATGTCTCCATGGTTCTGGTCTGTTACATTTTTAGTTGGATTTTTGGAATGTCTTTGTTAACCATTTTCATCATTAAAACTACAAGTATTCACCTCAGTCTCTCTGCCTCTGCATTTGGGTCCTCTAAACCATAACCAAAACGTGACAAACTCATGTTTTTAGAAGAGTTTGTGTGTTTGTCTGTCTGTCTTTGCGCAGCATAATTTGAAAAGTTATTAACGGTTATTAACGAAATTTTTACTACAGGTTATATTTAAAGTTTCGGAATGATCCAGATCATGTGTGAGTTTTAGCCATAGGTTAAAGTCACAATATGGGGGAAGGTTTGCTGTTTGGCCGAGGTGTGCACTCTCATTGTGCTTTTCTGTTTAATCAATGGGTTAGATCAGAGGCCTCCAACCCTGGTCTTCATGCTCTACTGTCCTGCAGGTTTAAGATGGATCCAATACGAAAACACCTTTGCCAGAGTTGTAGACTTGCTGTTGAGGTAATCAGTCATTCAAATTAGCTGTGTTGGAGCAGCAATGACAGTAGATCTGGAGGACCAGGGTTGGAGACTCCTGGATTATATACATTTCTGCCAAAAGCAAGTTGTTTTTTTTTTTTTTTTTGCTTGATATCGGACCGATAGCCGATATCCATATCAGATCAGAACATCGCTAGTCAGCAAACTTCAGCATTCTGTCATCAGAAGCACAGCCTGAACAGAATAAAGGCTTTTCGAGGGCACATTAAAAATTAAAAGTAGGTTAGATTTTTTTAGTGGTTTCTATGTAAGGAAAATTAATATATATAAAAATTAAAAAAAATCAGACAACAATATATAAACCAAAATGCAACAGAAATTACCTCGACCAATACAAGGAAATATTAATATCATTATAGCCCTTTAGTGACCCCAGTGGCTCCTGCAGCGTCACTGTTTCTTTTATTAGTTCATTTCTATCATGTCTTATCCTTCTACTATAATTGCCACCAATTATTGTTTGAAAAAATATATTTATTTTATTCTGATGCTTAGATTTTTATAAATTTCATTTTGATATATTTATTGTGTTTCCTTTATCTCTGGATCCTTATACTCCTGTAAAGTTTAATTTATAATTTATAATCATTTATAATTTATTCAGCTTTAGTTGCAATTAAAAAAACATGCGTCGTCTTAAGGTATTTTAGAAAAACAGTCAATTCAATCAAATCATATGAACAGATTCTAAATCCATTCCAGCTGATTCTATTTTTCAAAGAATCCCATAAAGCTAAAGCACTAAAGTAATAAAATAGCAGTATAATTTTGACCAGAACTCATCAATTCAGTAAATCTTCTACATGTGAATCAGAGCATTGTCTCAAACAATTATAAACATGTCAGATTTAGTAGTTAGAGTTTAGAAAGCATTATATTTAGGGTGCTGATGACAAGTTATCTGCTCTACTGGATCTTTTAATGAAGGTTTTATTGTAACATTCCTGCTGAATAAAACCTGATTTCTCTCTCAGTCAGTGAGGATAAGAACATAGGAGCTGAGGAAGCAAAGGGGAAGCTTAACACAGCAAAGTGAGAGTCTGAAATCCTCAATAACTCACCGCGTGGCACTTTGGTAGTTTGGAAGGTGGTGGACCTGGTGGTCGCCTCCGCCTCTGTGGCTCCATCGGTCTGTTTCTTGGTGGTGGGCGGAGCCTCTGTGCTGCTGGCTGTAGTGCTGGGACTGTTGGTGGTTATGATGTACTGACTTTTTGTTGTAGTGAGTTTTTGGTGCCCTGTGGTCATCTCGGTCTGAGCGGTGGTGGCTTTTGTGGGGATGGTCATTTTAGTTGAAGGCCTCTGCGTTTGGCTTGGTGTCACGCGGACTGTAGGGAGCGCCGTAGAGGTCTGCAGGGCCGGGGTGGAGGCTGTGGTGGAGTTTGAGGTGGATGGGAGGGCGGTCTCTGTGGTGGACTCTGTGGTATAAGCACTGGAGGAGCTGCTCAGCATTGCTGCTGATGTAGCTGGCAGGGGCGGCACAGTGGAGGTCATGGCGGTGGTTGTAAAAGCAGTGGATTTAAAGGTGACTTCCACTGTTGTCTCTGATCTGAAAAAAAAATAGTTAAATCAGAAAAAAGTTTGTTTTTGAGCATTTGCTAACTCATCTCTGGATTATCAAAACTTTTCCACATTTTGCCAAATTATAAGAACACATTTCAGCGTTTTATTGGGATTGAATGAGGTGGGTGAGTAGAGGAAATTACAAATTTATGAACTGAAAGAAAAATTATGTTTTTATAATTTTTAAAATAAAAATCTAAAAACGGTCGTATGGATTTTGAATGACCAATTCAGTCAACACTTAAAAAAAACATCTTTGGTTTATGTTTTATATATATTTTGTCTGTGGGCCCCATCGAAAACAAATAGATTTCAAGGGATTATCCAATATTAAATACTTTCAAAAAACAGTATGATTCCTCATATTTCAGAAATTTACACTTTTTTGTAATTTTATGTTTAATATAATGTGTTTACCATGTACTTGTTTCCACTACACATTTATTCATTACTTACTGCTACTCAGTCACCAGCAGGGGGCGCCAATGGTCTGTGTAGGAACTGAATCAAGTGTTTGCATTGATTGGAATAAAAGGTTGAGTTATTATTTACCTTTCAGTGGCAGTGACTGGGACAGTGGAGAGGAAGGTCTCTGTAACCGTCCCTGGCATGTGTGTCTGTGACTCCAGATCAGATAAACTGCTGACTGTAGAAGGTACGGCAGTCAGACCTAAGCTCACGCTGCCCTCACTGGTTTGGGATGAAAGCCCCTCTGTGCCCTCCTGGTTCTGGGTGTTGGGGCTGTGGGCTCCAGTTGTCATCTCTGTGGATGATCTTTCACTACTTCCAGAATCAGGATCTGTCCCAGAAGCGTTTACAGGAACCTCTGCATACGAAGTGAGAGGAGGAGTGGAAGAAACAGGTGTTTCTGACTGATCCGTGCTGGGCTGCGTCACCCTGAGCGGAGGCGTTGAACCTGTGATCTCCTGAGATGTTAAAGAAAGCTGATGCTTGGTGGCATTAGGCTGTCCGGTTAAACCTGGGGTTCCATTGGCCCCTGCTGGCCCCTCAGTCTCTAAAGAGGTTCCAGTCACATGCTGCTCTGTTGTTTCCTCACCATTAGTCCTTGTTGCCGGGGCGCTCTGAGTATAACCCTCTGTGTCCGCGGGCCTGGGAGGAATACTCCAGGTGGACGGAGGCAGGAGGGAACTCGAGTCCTGAGTGAAGGCAGGAGAGGTGCTGTTGTTAGAGGAGGTAACAGAGAGCAGGGTCCTCTCCCCAGCACGGCTGACAGTGGTTGTGTAGGTGCTGCCAGTTAGCGTGTCCGTCTGCGACTCCGAAGACGTTGCGTCTCCCAAACGGAGCGTCGTATCCGGACTGTCCTGGGGCAACGTTTCATCCTCTGGCACCAAGGAATGGTCGTCCGTGGACACAGAGTGGGAGATCACTGCCATCTGGTTTGTGTTAGTAAGGCCGCTACTACTACTACTGCTACTACTAGTGCTACTACTACTAGTGCTACTACTACTACTACTTCTAGTACTACCACTATCACTACTACTGATGCTGCTACTGCTGCTACTACTAAAACTACTTTTACTGCTGCTGAAATCAGAGGTGGTTATAAAGGAGGAGGTAGGTGGCTCCGTGGACAGATTTGTGACATCTTGAAACTTGCTGCTTGTTTCGGTGAACACTTCTGTTTGCTCTGTTTCTGCAAATACAGAAAAAAAAGACCAACATTTAATATTTCTCAAGGAAAAAGTTGTATTTTCCACGTTTTATAGTTCGCCTTTGAAAGAACAGGTCATTGGCTCATAAAGGTTTAATAATATTAACTTTTTTTTTTGGCAGACTTAATGTTTGTCTTGTTTCTTGATTAGTAAACTACAATGGATGGATGATGGATGAATGAATAGGCATATGGAGTGGATGGATGGTAAATGGGTGCATGGAGGGTTTCATTAATGGATGAATGAAGGGTTGACAAATACATCAATATGTACAGAACAGAAGTGGTTTGATTGGAGCAATTTATTTTCAAAAAGACTTCTAATGGACTGACTGTATTTTTTTATGCAGGAATTTCCTTTCCTATCGGGTATTGGCGTCGTGTGGAGAGCAGGGTGTCTGCCACCCCGGGCCCCTGAATGAGACCCTTAACCCTACAATCCTCCATGGGTGCTACAGAAAGCTGCTCACTGCTCCCTTAAGGACGAGTTTGATGCAGAGGATGGATTTTTTTTAATGACACATAAAGGTGGTTCATATATTTTAAGTTTAGGTGTGAGTATTGGCATGGGTGTTGCGATACGACACTTGTCACGATACTTTGTTCACAGTATGATATTATCACAGTATTGCAATCTCACTATATATTGCAATATTTCTCTGAGTTATCAAATTAAAGGTATAGATTAAAAAAAGCGCATGTTTTTTGTGTTTTTCTCAAGATATTTTTTTTTTTTTTTTCTTTTTGTCCCTGTGTTTTTTGGTTTTTGTGTGTTTTTTTTTTTTCCTGTGTGTGTGTCTCTGTGGGGGCGGGGTCTTGTTTTTGGGGTATGGCTTTTGGTCTCGTGGTTTTGTGTTTTCACCCCCCTCTCTTATAGTTTTGCTGTGGGTGCCTGTTCACGCCCCTCTGCTCCCCAGTGCTCCCCCGGTGGCGGCCCATTGCTGCCCACTGTGCTGGGTTATGTGTTAAGTGTGAATTTTTATTCTCTGTGCTTTCTACTTTGTACTGTGTGGTGTCTGGTACAGCATTCGGGCTTCGGGGTACTCTTGGTTCTTGTTTCGGCTGTTTTCTTTTTTTTTTCTCTTTTTTTCGGGTAAATTTTTTTTTTTTTTTAAATTCGTTCTAGGGACTTGAAGGTTTATTTTCTTTTTTGGCGGCAAAAAAATCACGATATATCTCAAAATTGATATGTTCCCACACCGCTATTAAAGATGTTTAAAATCATTTACAGAAACCCAAATACACTGAAATGAAATCCTAAAGGTGTTGTGGATTTCGTTAACTCCCTGGAGTTTTTAATTAATAATTCAGTGGTGGCCTATAGCGGGCGCTCACCAGGTTGTCTGGAAGCTCGTTACGACTGCAGACGGTGAGAAGATGCTGTCAGGAGGGAACAATAACGGCTGTTTGGGCAGCAAAGTTTGGGTGGAGAGCAACTGGCTGCCAGTTTGTCTACTCTTAACAATGGCTTGAAGTCCTAAATATGGAAGTGGCTGTCTCTGCTGGGAATCTGCCATTTCCTTCCTAAAGCTGAGTGAGCAGAGGGAGATTGGCAGAAAACGGCAAAGCGTGGACCTGGGCGTGTTTTCATTGTTCAGAGGTCTCTTTTAGCCTGCTGGGTAAAATGGTTCAGTCACATATAAACACACTAAACACTAGCAGAAATGAAAAGAACGTGACAGCTGAGACAACACGGCTAATTTGGGGACATTTTTGTGGTGTTTAGCAGTTTACAGCTGAGAAATCAGGGCCGAAACGAAGAGGAATGGAATGCAGCCAAGGTCCCACCTAGAAACATGGATTTACACTGTGGCATTCACAATATGGAGTTATCATTTTACTGATTACTTTATTTGCTCAGAACAATGATGAGCTTAAACCTTAAATTATGTTATAAACTTTAAAATATTTTATTGCAGTATTTTAACCAGCCTAATTTCAATTGTCAAATAAAACCTAAATAACTCATCTGAGTGATATAAGTCCATTAAGAATTCATTTAGCAATTTACTAACTACCAATGCTTTATAATTATTATCACTCCTGACAAAGGTTTATTTTCTCAAGAGTTTTATTGTCATTACACTGTCACAAGTATAGAACAATTAAATTAGCTCTCTGCATTTAACCTATCCCCTTGGGGCGCAGTGGGCTGCCATTGTGCGGTGCCCGGGGAGCAGTGCAGGGTTAAGGGTCTTGCTCAAGGAGCCAGAGGGTCAGTCTCAGGGAGTGGGGCTTAAACTGAGAACCCTAACCACTAGATCACCACTCCCCAAAGCTGGCATTAGCGTGAAGGGTCTTGCTTAAGGACCCACGCTGGTAGCTCATCCCCTTATTCCCCCCAGCTGGGATACGAACCGAGGCTTCCTGTTTGCAAGACGGGTAACTCACCACTAGCCAGACGCTAGTAGAGATGAACAACAATCCTCACTGCAGGAATATAGCTCATCCTTTCATTTTAATGTTTAGATCGCACTGCAATCATTGGTGATATAATTATACGACTAATGCTTAAACAATTAATCGAATTTATCATGATTAATCAATTACTGAAATAATCTTAAACTGATTTGGCAAATGATTAATCAATACCTGGGGTATAGAGACTCTAAAAAACGGCTTTAGCTGACAGAGCAGTAATTATAAGATTGTGAAAAAATATATAAAAAAATTTGCATTTAAGTAAAAAAAAAAAACTTGAGTGGAAAAATGAGTTTCACCTGGTTTAACTTAGTCAAAAAAATCTTTAAGAAACATTTTGCTATCCGATTATTAATCAGTTAATTGAAAAAATAATAGACGGATTAATCAATAAGAAAAATAAATATTAGTTGCAGCCCTAGATACGACCAAACAATCAATATAAAATATAAGATATTTTATGTTGATGTTTAATTTGATTGCAAACGTTAGATATTATGCTAAGAGTATTGTTAAAACACTGAGTTCATCAAGGTGATACAATTCTAAAGTTTAGTTAAAGGTTTTAGTCAAACTTTTCACAACCTCTGTATATTCTGCCACTGCAATGAACTTTTCTGTCTTTTTTGTTCTTATGTTCTGTTCATGTGCAGGACTTTAATTTGCCTTGTTAATAAAATGTACTAACCTTATAAATTTCTTTCACATTCATTGTGTTTCATATATTACTTTTGTCCTGCGATAGACAGGCGACCTGTCTAGGGTGGACCCAGATGGATGGATGGATGGATGGATGGATGGATGGATGGATGGATGGATGGATGGATGGATGGATGGATGGATGGATGGATGGATGGATATTACTTGTAAGGTTAAAACATTTAAATAATAAAGGCTCTAAAATTAAACTTCTAGGAAGTTTAATTTTAGTAATTTTAAAATTAAACTTCTAGGAAGTTTAATTTTAGACCAAACCAATTTATCTCATTAATCTATTATTGAACAAAAAATGACATATTTTGGTACCGAATAATTGTTCATTTCACTCACAGACGGTAAAACATGTCATTTCCTGAAAGATAACTCAGTTTGTAGTTATTAAACCCTTTAAAGAATATATATTTATCTATACACATATACCTGTATTTTAAATATTTTTTATAATCAAAAAATTAAATAAACAAATGGAAAAACTAAGTTTTTTTTATATGTTGAAGAAAAGCATCTTTTGCTATCTTAGTCAAAAAAATAGCCAGCAGATGAATAGTTACAGCCTCAATTAACCACAAAAATAAGAAAAACAAGATAATCCATGATTTACATAATGAAGGTTTATCTTCTTAAACTGGCTACTTAAACAGACCTCTTGGCTATAATTGTTTATATCTGCAGTA
This sequence comes from Cyprinodon variegatus, assembly GCF_000732505.1. Lineage (NCBI taxonomy): Eukaryota > Metazoa > Chordata > Actinopteri > Cyprinodontiformes > Cyprinodontidae > Cyprinodon > Cyprinodon variegatus. Next base: position 142,877 of record NW_015151782.1, on the reverse strand, counting down.
AAAAGTCAATGATCAAAAAGCTGACAGCAGAAAGGCAGCCCAGTTTATGCCGTCACTGAACATGGTAACTATATATTTGTACATATGCTAGTCACTTTGCATGTTTGCTAAGCCACAACAAGGCTTTGCTTTGCTGGGCTACTCTATAAAGCTTGGAACTCAATGCAATTTTGAGAAAGATTCCTGAATGGGAAGTGAAACGTCCTCAAACTTGGAAAACAAAATCCATTGGTTTGTTGTTAAACTTTTTTTTTAACATATTTGTACATAGTTCACTTTGAATCTATCCATATATAATTCTCTTTTTGCATTTTTATGCATATAAATTATGTTTTTTTTTACCCTAAGGAGGCATTTGTTGCAAATCGGCACAATGTACATTAAGAAAGGTCTCTGCTCTCTGTCTTCTACTGCAATAAATGATTAATCTACTTCAATTCTGCCACATATTTACACCTTGGGGGTGAAAAGAAAACACAGTTAGTGTTCAGGGATAAACAGGAGTTCTTCCTCTGCTCATCTCTCTAGTCTTGTGTGGTCTGACAGCTTTTTATCTGGCCTCCTTCCAGGACTAAGACAGGAGCTCTGAGGGGGTTAGCATCGGTGCCACAAAAGGCCTCCATCCAAAAACTCAATAAAAAGAGGATTCAGAAGCATAACAGTCTGTCTGATGGGAGTCCATAGAGAAGAGAAAAGGGCCACCAGACTGTTTGTGTCAGTCTTCATATTTCATTTCTTGTCTCTAAACTAAACTCAAGATTGGAACGTGGTGCTGGCAGAAAGTGATGGACACTCCCAGATCACTGCTGTTTATCTCTCAGCTGTTGACACAGTTGTCAGTGTTTCTTCACATCTGATATCCTTCAGAAACTTCAGCATAGTCATCTTCTTCAATGACAGCTTAGAAAAGCCGGGAATAAACATATTTAACTAAACTGCATGAACATTTTAATGCCAGGTTAAGTTGGGACGAGAAAGTAGCAGGTTTTTGTTTTAATTCTGATGGGTATCTGTAGGTCATGACCTCAAAGCTGCATTTTATTTCAGCCGACAGTCCAACATCCCAGCTCAGAGTGAGGGCATCTGTGTTATGAAACTGGTTGGGACGGCTCCCAGTTGGACTGAATGTAACAGCATGAATCATAAAGGGTGTTAGTGGGAATGTACTGTAGGAAACATGAAGCCAAACCCAAGACAGGACAAATAAAACCTAAAATACATCCTTCTAATAACTCTGCCACAAATATTAACAAAAACTGCTGCAGAATGAACATCAATGCATTCAGCTTGTTAAGAAATATCACCCAAAATACAAAAAGAATAAACTCAAACGGTTCAATAAGGAAAGTCCTGTTACTACTTGGGTGACACCATAATAGAAAACATGCAAAAGCAGCATTAGCTATATAATCTGATAATGATGATTCAAGTTGTGACTACGTCACTTTTTCCTCAATCTTTTCAAAATGTTCCGTTCTTCATTATTATGTTCCCATAACTGTGACATTTTAACATTAGATGGCCAAAGTTCATCGAATGAGACAAACACATTCTTGATATGTAGAGTAAACACACGGTTCCTTATTTATTCAGGTTTTTCAAACATTGACATTGCACATAACTTGTATTTTTATATATTTCATAGCTCTAGCTCTAGAGATGCACCATCGGTTTGATACTGAAGAAAATTTGATGGTATTTATGAAAATTGGCTCAATCCTTTCAGGCAGATGAATTCAGTTTTTTGTTTTAATTTAGGCAAACATTTCTTTTGAACAGCAGAAGGTTTATCCTTTCATAAGAATCTGTCTTTAATAACAAATAAACCACAAAAATAAGTTTATTTGAACCCTTAAAGCTGCATATTTGTTTCCAGGATGGTATTATTCCTGTTAACATGATTTACTGTTTTTATGACTTCCTTTTTTGACCTTATAAAAACTTCAAATAGCCTTTTGGGATATAAATGTAAATGGTAAATGGCCACAGCTGCCCTGGGGCACACTGACAGAAGCAGGCCATGCTTCCTACAAATTCTTTTACAAATCTTTTTGTTGTATTTATAAAAATTAACACTAAAATGTTCTAAAATATTTAATGTTTGACCCAATGCTTCAAGAAGTATCCACCAACAGTTAACTATAAGTTTGGCTCATTTCTCCGCAGAGCTGGCGCCCCTGAATCTGGATTGTAGACCAACATTCTCACAGAGTTTCTACAGAACTAAGATAATAGCTTTATGAAGGAACATCAAAAAAGTGGACTCTTTTGGTCTTAAAGACATTTTTCTAAATAATTTTCTGCTCATTATTCATTAGTAAGACATATTTTTACCCAAAACTTTAACTTGGTTGCTGATTTCCTGTGATGCTGTTTCAATATGTATTCATCGCCTTTCTGTCTTTTCTTGTGAAAGCATCATTTTGTAAAATGCACGCATCCATCTTCCTGCAAAATACCATATATGAACGGCCAAACATCTTTAGAATCCTGCAAGCTTTCCCTCTTTTCCTCCAAATGTAAAGTGGTGATTAAAAAAAAAAAAAAAAAATCTAGCTCTTTAATAAAACTACTATCCAAGTCTCAAAAAATGTAAAATTCTTATGGTTCCTGGGTTCTTTCTCTCTGATCGACCTGTCCATGGCCAAGATAGTATCATATAAACTTTTCAAATTTTATAAAGAGAAAATGATTTTTTTTTTTGTTTGTTTGTTTTTTTGTTTTTCAGAAATATAAATTCTCTCACTCTGGCATTTAGCAGTGGAAACATTCTACCACTGCTATATTGATGAAAATGGGAAATAATAAAGAAATTTAAAAAAAGATTTCCTGTAAGCTTTCAGGTTTTAGATCCTCTTCTATACGGCAGGTATTTGGAAGCCGACTTTTGTTTTTAGGGATATCCAGACACAACTTTTTTAAAATTTCCAATATAGTGCCGATATTGACCCGACACATCAGCACGAATCACACAAACTATTTCTAACTAATTTTCTAGTAAAGAATTTTTTAAAAGGCTTAATCTAATGCTGCCCGATTAATCAATAAAATTCATTTGTTTCATTTTTTTGTGTGAAAGATTTTTTATTGGAAGATCTAGATTTTTTTTTTTATCAAATCAACTCCTTTTGTTCTATAGCTCAGAGTGACATCATCACTTTTTGTTCATAAATGAAACTGGCTCGCTGTGTGATGTAACCAGCTGGAAGCATTTAGTTTGTTATATTTTCATTGTTTGTTGTGAAACATGATTATTTTAAAAGCATGTTTAACAGCTTGAATGTTGATGTTAGTTAAGGTCAGCTCCTAGAGGGGATATTTAAAAAAAAAGACAGTTTTAGAAAGCAATATTTTTCATTGTTATAATGAAACTTATATGAGAAAAAAAAAGTTTAATCAGATTCAGGAGGACAAAAAATCAGAGATTAGACTCTAAGCCATATTGCCCAGCCGTGGTAAATCAGACAATATTATTCAAACAGAGAGTCAATTAGGGTTGCATCTAAAGATTCATTTTCAAATGGATTAATCTGTTTGATTATTATTTCCAATTAATTGATTAATATTTGGATACCAAAATGCTCCTTAAAGAAGGCTTTTTACGAAATCAAACAAGGTGAAAACTAAACATTTTCTGGATGAGGCATATTGAGAGACAAAAAAGATTTTTTCTATCTTAACTGCAAAATGTTTATATTTTTTTTTACAATCTTGGTATAATTGCTGCTCTAAGTGGGTTAAATCTGTCAGCCAAAGGTATGTTTTAGAGTCTCTATACTCCAGTTAATGATTTATCAATAATCAGTTAAACACGATTTTATCCGATTAGTTGAGAGTCAACAAAAAAAAGAGTTACATAACTTTCAGCGGAACTTGATAAATAAAGGTGTTTCTATCAACTTGCTTATATTGGAGATTTTAAATGCTGTTGGATATATTCTGATGAATTGAACTGATTTCTGATATCAATATCTGATCAGGATATTGATCCCTATTTGTTTTTAAACAGTCTAGCAGATAAAAAAAAAAGTTTTTGTTATTCTGAATTCTACATGTGCTTCATGTAGAAGAAATTTCCTTTTAAAATTCTCAAATCTGGAGATCTGAAAGACCCTCCTGCACTTAAATCAAAATCATTCAGCATGTTCTCCTTGCATGACCCTCATGTCTGCTAACAGAAAACACATTGGCTGCAGGGAAACAGAAGATGCTGCTGAGAGTGAAGTGATCTGAAGATTCAATATGTCGCTACCAAGTCTCAGCTACGTTTGGATTTTCATTTTATTGGTAAAACTGAATGAAAGGGACATATGAGAGATGAATCTGTCCACTTTAATAAATATAAAGCCTTTTAAATTCAGCTCGCTGTCCCTCCACAGTGAATAAAGATGAAGTTTTAACAGGTCATCAATAGAACTGTAAATATTGCATTTGTAGATTTTGATTATAAATATTCTAATATTTATTTGACTTATTTGATTGGATGTTAAACATCCAATCAAATAAGGTAACCTGTAAAAAATTTTCCCTGACAAAATCTAAAATTTACTGCAAAAGGCTCAAGGTGAAGAATCTCCGCTTTTTAAGCCACTTTAAATTTGGCCAGTAAATAAATAAACATAAATACAAACAAACAGTTTTCTTCAACATGGAAATTTTCTCAATCTCCAAGTCTTATCTAATGATTTCTGTTATAAAACTCCTGACTAAAATAACATATTTAGTTTAAATCTAATCAAGATGTTTATGTAAATTTTCTTAATAAACAATGTAGCTAATATATCCATTGCTTATAATTAGATTAGTTTAGCTTATTAAATTCCAGAAGACTTTAATGGGTAACATTTCATAACTTTTAAAAAGTCTTTTTTATACTGTAGAAGAGTTTAAATAAGTATTTAGGCATCATCTGATCAAATCTGTCTTAATAAAGTTTAATATTTGTGTTTTCTCATTTTTCACAAAAAAAAAATCTTTGGAAATTTAGTTTATCTGGAGAATCTGGTTTAACTATTATGTTTTTTCTATATTAAAAGGACATTTAAAGATTATTTCATTCAGAACTAAAGACTTTTATTTATTTAGGTCTATTTAGGTTATAGTAACAACTTTACTACCATCTACATCTACTATTCATCCATATATTAAGTCTCCCTGCTGCATCTTGAAGCATTCAATGATTTTAACCTTTAAATCTTTATTTTAATCAGTTTGCATGGTTTATTTCTATCCTCCAGCAGGGCCCTCTTCCTCTTACCGTGGCTCCTGGCTGCTGCGGTGCGTGTTTCTGCTGTGCGTGTTTCTGCGGTGCGGGAGAGCAGGAGGTCCCTCTGTGATGGGGATAAACTTTCGCTGGAGGATGAAGTAGAAGTTGCGCCGCTTTCTGCGCCGCTGAGTCCATCTGTTCCCGCTGAGCGATCCAAGCCGTCCGTTACCGGAGCGGTGCGGTTGTAGCCGGGGGTCCCAGCCCAGAGGGGCCCCGGCAGCAGCAGCAGCACAGACACACAACAGAGGAGGAGGTGATTCAAAAAGCACGTTTCCATGACTTCTTTCAGACCCCCTGAATCAGCGGCGAACACGAGTGGATTCCCGGGAGTCCTCCACCGGGGACACCATGGGACAGGCGCTCCGGCTGCTGGGGGGGATCAGATGGAAATGAGAGACTCCTGGAGGAGATCCGGAGGAGATCAGGAGCTCTGCTGGCGGGGAGCGGAAGATAAGAGGAGAGGGAGCAGCTTGTTATCATGCTCCTCCTCCTCCTCCAACACATTTAAACTCAGCCTGATTATTGCGCTTCCTGCAGGTGTCACAAGTAAAACCTTCAAAATGATCCTTAAAGCTGATGAGAAAACCTACTTCCAGACAGATTTAGGGATAAACCTTATTAAAGAGTTAAACAGAAAATAAAAAACATAAAAACACCTCAACTTTCAAGTTATAAAAGAAAAGTTCATGGAGAGGGGTTCTGTTGAGACTTTGTAAGCAGTAAACATCTTACCTGCTCAGGATGTCTACATTTTTTTCATTTTATTTACACTAAAAAATAAATAAATAATGCAACCGCTTTTTGCATTTACTTAATCATATTTAGTTACTTTAACACAACTGTTTTATGTCCTACCCTGCTAACATGAAACAATTGTGTTAAAGTAACTAAATATGATTAGGTAAATGCGAAAAATGTTTGCATTACTTTTGAAAAACTTAACACAAAACATCAGAATACTTTTTCTGCATGAATTCATCGAGAAAAAAAGATATTTAATCTGCGTAGTATGGAGGCTTAGACCGGATTAATAAGGCCAAACTTTAAATTTAACATCATAAAAAATTAACACCCTGTTTTAAAATCTGTTATTCATATATTAATAGCGGTTTTGATGTTTCCTAAATTGTTTCTGATTTTATCATTGTTTGTATAATGAATAAATCAATACATTTACATCATATTTGGACCAAAGACCGCAGTTATAAGTGATCATTTCTATCTTTAAATATCTACATTTAATTACATCTCTAAGGTATTAGATTTGGTCGAGATATGTCAGAGATTGCATCACTTTTTCTTTCATTTCTTCTGTCTCCTATAGCCGACAGATCCACACCAAGCATTTTCAAGACATTTTCCTTTTAAATAAACAGTACCATATATTTTGGTACACACTCTACTTTATATTAGCTCCAAACCCACTTTCCAATTAAAGAAAAAATATTCATGTCAATTTTCACTCCAAAACTAACCTGACCAAAAATAATCACATTTTTTTTTTTTTTTATAAATAATAAAACTTAGGCCTGCATTTAGATCTTACAGACCAAAATAAAATCTAAGACAATAAACTTTAAAAGTTTCTAAACTTTAAATACTCTGGAAGGATGATATCAGTTTCCTGAGATTTAACTCAATTTTATTTGGAAACATTTCCCCCTTTTGGATCAACGATGTGGCCTAAATGAACGATTAAAGTTCAAATAACACAGAGTGCAGTGATAGAATATATCAACTTTCTCAGGAAGCTAGAAATGTGTATGTTTCTTTTACTCATTTAAGGAAACTGATGAAACATTGAACGATGCCTTCACTGATCTACAGATCCATTTTCTTTATATTGAATTAACCTAGAACCCAAACATCCTGTGGTTTAAAGTTGTGCAGAACCGTCATGTTGGAGACGGAGCTCAGCTGCAACATGTCTTGCAGTGATGGAGAGATGGAGGATTATGAGAGGAAATAAGCAGCAGAAAGCATGCAAACATCCCCGAATTACAGGAACTAAATATTTACATTCAAGGTGAGAAAAAATGAGATAATTGTTGTGCTTGCAGATCATCATTTGGCCGCTGCTGTTGACACGGAGCATGACAGGAAGAAGGAAGAGGTGAGGTAATATACCCCCCTGTCAGCACTGCAGCTCAAAATCTACCTTAAACACATGATTTGCTAACATATAAATGGAATATCACCTAAAAAAAAAAGCATGTCTGTCCTTCTATTTGTTTATAAACAGAAGCTGGTGGTTGGGATTTGCAATTTATTTGTCTTAACTTTGAAAACTAATCAATGCACCCGAGAAAATAAGTTGCTTTTTCAGATCTAAAAGCAGCAATTTGCTTTCAGTAAGTTTTTTTGGGGGGAAAAAACGCTTCAAAAACCCAGAATAAACAGTACTCCAAATGATTCAAATAGTGTTTATATTTAATCATGTCATACATTTGTGAAATATTCATTGTAATACAAAAGATGATTGTGGGGAAAATCAAAAAACAAAAATTGTAACAAAATAAATTGATTTCTTAACTTAGTTACAAATCAAACTAAATGTGATGTTTAGCACCCAAGTATTTTTTTTGTCCCTCAAAAAGTCTTTTCTTTTGCAGAGTTCTAAGAAAAGCTCAGCTTTTCTTGAAAAATCCCCAGAACACAAGCTCAGCCGGTGAAAGTCTTTTCTACATAGGAAACATGCGCAGAGCGCAGCAGCATGAGGTACACTTTGTGGTTTGAGGTTTTCAGCCGATGACTTGTGTCACTTGCACGATGGTTGCACCACCGTGTCGGATTGGATGAACGAAGATTGGTGAAAACGGTGGCGTGAAGCAAAGTCGGTGTTTTCCTCAGTCAGCTGCTTGGTTTTGAGTCCAATTCTTGACAAAGATGGAGTCACTACTATCTCATCCCGAGGAGACCCTCTCTTCCTGGAAGATGAAGAAAAACAATGAGAAAGATGAACAAACATGGAGAAAAGTTATAATTTAGGCACTGATTAACATAAATTCAGGTATAAAGCTTCCTGAAACATCTTAGCTGAAGATGTTAAAAAAAGAGCCCCAAAATAAACTGGTGTTTAGTGACTTGTTGACATCCAGCTTCAACTCTTTGCTGTGGTTCTTTAACAGCTGAGGTTTAGAGATTTTCCCTGAGTGCCGTTGCTAAAAATAAACTGGGACCTTTTTCCAACCCAGCTGGTCACAGTTCAGGTAGTTTTAACCTTTTTATTTGGTGTCCTGACTGTAACAAAGTGAAAGTTTAATTAGTAGTTTCTCCTTTCAGTCCCTCGGCAGCAATTAGCTGCACACTCAGTCTACCAAGTGAGTAACTTTTGGACATCCCTCTTCATCCGTCTGGCCTGTTTGAACTCACACAATCCTGTTCCAGTCTGTTCTGATGAACCAGTTTCTCCTCCCTGATGGATGCTACTCCAGCTCTTGATTTACGTTGGGTAGCAGCACCAGAACGGACCCACATTTCATTCTTTACTCCTGGCTAAATCAGATTTTAGTTGGTTTTCGCCCATAAGTCCCTGTTTCAGACCTTTTTTGTTCACCTGATACAGTAAAAGTATCAAAGACATCTGCTGATGATGAACGTCTGGAGCTTTCCAGTGATGATTTATCCATACGAGGGAAAGGCTTTCATAATGGCTTTAATTATTTGAATCATTACTCTGGAGGGACAGGAAGGTTTCAATTAATATTTCCTGATAAATGAGGCTCAGTACAAATTTATTTTACTATTTTATATTATTTTTATTCTTTCAGTGTCCTTAAATCACACCGGACGAGAGGACGATATTTCTACTACAGTGGACCTTCAATAGACTTGGAATCATGTTGTACAGCAGGGAGGTGTTGAGCTGTGTCTGTAACAAAGCTGTGGATGAGCAGTGCAGGATGGTCTCTGTCATGGCTGCAGGTTGTCTTTGGTTTTGTTTTTGGAGATGCATGGTTATGCATGGTTGTGGAGAGAAGTGGAAACTCAGTGTCCTAGATTTTTGAAGATATTCAGGCCACAACTTTCTCTGTGCACTCCAGCTCTTTATAACAAAGTGTGAACTAGCTGAGTTTAGAGTTGGTTAATCCAAGTCAAAAGCTGTGGTTCTAAACAGGAAAAACAAGGACTGTTCACTGTGGATTGGCAACAACCTTTGTTTTTAGCACGAGAGTTAAACTAGTCTAATGTCCACAACAGATTTTAGACACTAGAAGAAGGAATGGGGTGTCATTTGTAGTCATTTGGGCATTAGAAAATCTGTCATGGTAAAGTAAGAGCTGAACCAATAAGCAAACGTCTTGATTCACAGACAAAAGTAACATTACATTCCTCATCTATGAACATAGCACATGAAAATAAAAATAAATAATAAAATAAATAAATGACATTGGGAAAAAAAATGCTAAAATAAACATCAAGAGGTATCCAGGACTTAGTAAAAAAATAAATAAAGCAAGAAGCTCTATCATCCGTCAAGAGCTCAAAATAGAACTAGTGCTTTTCTGCATGAAAAGGAGTCAGCTTATTTGAGCTAGATCAGATCGAGAACAATTTAAGGAACCTAATGTCCTCTTTGGTCTGGGAAAACCATTTAATCTCTTAAAATGAGCTGGAGGTGTTGCTAGGGAGAAGACTATCTGTGTTTTCCTTCTTGGGCGGGCGGGTAGAGGGATGGATGGAAAGAATTATCAGTGATTTACTAATCAATTATCTCCTTGAAATGTAATGCTCTAAGACTTTAATACACTTGTCATCAAATGTAATTATACTTAAATCAAGGTGCATAAAAAAAATACAACAGTATTCCTCATTTCTGTACTTTTAAAGTACAGATCCAATGTTTTATGATCTTTTCTACAATCAGAGATGAGTCTGGCTAATAACTCACAATATAACTGAAATACTTTATTCAAGAAAAGAAAATAGAAAATACAGTTTGCTTTAATCTAGTTTTAGCTTCCAATAAATCTAAGAGAAAAAATTTGCAACTCAACAATAAAACTACTAAATAATACCTGCAGAGGCGGCTGAGAACTGACTTCATCCATCTGAAAAAGCTGAACTGAGCTGCGATACCTGCAAATAGATCAAAATAGAAATAGTTCAGGCTTGGCTTAAAGGGAAACAACTTTTTGCACAACACTTCCTGAACTTCAAACTTCTTTAGAAAACTGTGATTACGGGTCTGAGACCAGCAAAGTTGCACCATCCACCTGTGGGACAAATCCTGACACTGGAGCTCAAAATTGTGTGGAGTCATTCAGCTACCACGTGTTGCAGTGCACAGATGCAGCTATTCAAGAAATCCTAAGCCACAACAGCTGCAAGGCCTGTTGTGTGGAGAAAGTGCAAGTGAAGCCTAAAAACAGAGGCTGCTGCTGCTGTAGATAAATATGAGCTGAACACAGAGTAAGCACGTTTAAATGCATCCAAGTTCCCTCAAGTGAAGAATATATTCAGAGAATCACATCACGTATAGTTCTGATTTCCATCAGGGTATCAGAAACAGAATAACTTTCTGCTCTGCTGCTCAAATAAATTACTTTGATTTTAAATCAACCAAAATAACTCATCAACTGAAGAAAAGAGTTAAAGAGCCATGAAATGAATGGATTGTTAGCAGTTGAAGCATAATTTCTCATTTCATGACAATCCAAGCTTTAATAGGAGTATGGCAACAAAAGAAAAACAATCTCTTGAAAAATTGGTTTTCTAAACTCTTTCTAAATTATTCTTATCTTGATATTATTTATTCATACGTGATGTTACACAGACATCTGATAAGAATTTATAGAAACTCCTAATTATCAAACCATAACTTTTAATTAACAGAGTGGTCTATTTCCTTTATTCGCTGTGTTGGAAGTAAGGTCATATTTATCTTTAATGTTAGCACAGGAAGGACTGTGCCACTGATGATATTGTAATAAACAATTATCTCTTTACCCAATACTTACCCCTAACTGGATAAATGTACTAAATCAAAAGGTTATCACTTTCTAGATAGTTTTTACATCTATAATAAAGGATTTATTCATGTTGATTATCCATATGAGCAGAAACTACCTGTAGGAAGACCGGGACTTGTTTTCCCGATGTAGAAGAAGAGCAGCAATGCAACCAGGATGTTTGCTAAAGCATAAACCCACTGAATGATGAACATAATTAATATGGAACTCATTGCCTGAAAAAGAAAGCAAATAAATTCAGACAAATAATTATTAATCACAAGTCATCCATGGTAACAGGAGAAGCATAATTAGCTGTCTGTGTTGTGTAGTTCACCCCAATTAGAGCCATCCAGTGGTTACACAACTTGGTGTAAAAAGCATCCCGCATGGGTTGGATTTCAAACTGCTGCTGCTCCGGTTTGTCTTCATTACCTGAAATAGTTTTGAAAAGTCACTGCAAACCAAATGAACTCACTTTAGTGTTAAAATATCTTCCTAGTCAATTAGTCACCTTCATGTTGAGAGTGAGCTTCAGTGGATGAATATGCATATCTGTGGGACATCTGACTTCAGATTGATCTGCAGGCCTGAACACGTCGTCTCCACTGGGTTCCTTGTTTTCTTCCTCTGAAGGAGCGGAGCTTTGCTCTCCATCTTTCTCATCTGAAAACACGTTGCTGTTCAGATCCAGACCAAAGCTGTCCATCAGCCTCTGCTTGGTGGCAGCCTTCCTACTATGAGATCTGCTGCACACCTCCTGCTTCACTAGTGTATTCTCTGGTCCAGGATTAAGTTTGGAGACGGATGGAAAGATCTGGTCCATATCTCTGTTGAACTCCAGCAGGGTGCCTTTCCCCTGCGGGCTCTCGCCTCCGCTCCCATAGTTACAGGGAGGAGATTCAATCAGGGGCCTGGCACTTTGCTTGGTCGAGCTGCGCCTGCTTCTGCTTCCTGAAATGAGCGTCTTCCGTTTAATCTGAAGCTGGAAGGTCATGGCCACGCAGAAATAGGAGTAGTCAATGAAGCTGTAGGTGAGCATGAAATTAATGGTGACGATTGGTGCCAAGACGTTGACCTGACCAATGAAAATGAAGGCTAAGGTCAGTATGCTGGTCAGACAGATGGCCGCCACGGGGGTCCGGTTTGGGCCTTTCTGCCAACAAGACAAAAATCACACAGTGATATTAGGAATACCTAGTAATGTAGAAGGGCGCCATGGGTGCACCAGCTGCAGAAGTAATTTACAAAATTGTCAAAACTCAGAATTAGGAAAGATGAAGCTAAAATTCACTGAAAATTTGAATGATTAAAAAAAAAGAATGTGTTGTAAAGTGATTTTAATCAAACCAAAAGCAAACGTGAGTCGTTTGGCAAAAAACCCAACTGACCAAGACACTCAAATGTTTCAGAACATATAAAACTGGATCTAAAGATGTAGATATCCTTTTTTTTAAAACAGTTTCATCCCAATAATCATGTTTTTTTTAAATATACACATTTTTAATTGGAGAACATGTCAGGAATTTGCTTTTTAAGATTTCATGAACCGTTCTTGATTTTCTGAAGCAAAAAGTTAACATTTATAAACACAATATCCAAAGAAGTACATCTGACTTTATAATTGGATTTAAATATGTTGCAGTTACAGCCAGCGGTGACTGACCGACTTTTTCTAAACAACATTTTGCATAAATCTCAAACACCCCAAAATGGTTGCCTTCTTCCTTGACCAAAATCACAGCTTTGTATTCTAAAAAAGACAAACTTCTGCAGCAGCACTAGTAATCTTCCACAAAAATATTTAAACTGTGCAGACAAAATTAGTCAATATATTTAAGACAATCTCTGAAATGGGTTTTATTTCTCCTTAACTTTTAAGGAAAATGTCAAATCAGCTTAACAGAAGTATAAAACTCTGGAAGACAACATATATCTCCAAACAGCAGCCTCTTGCTTGAAATCCCCCGTCTTGTTGCACAGTTACAGACGGCCTGTTATGCGCTTGGCGGGCCTCCAGAGCACACAGCAGAGCAGGGCCCTGCCCGTCGCCCTTCCTGCGTTTGTTCTGAGGCTTTGATTTGGGCCAAGATGTCTCAGGCCTCATTCCACCATGCTGAGAGAGGTCGAGCAGTGCTGCCATACTGGGAAGCCTGAGGTCAAAGAGGTCACAGCATCAACGTGACTCGCCACCAAATGTGTAGCAGCAGCGGGGTGTTGCAATGCTGAGGTCAGTCCACTCACTTCTACTTTATGAAGCCCAAGCTCTATAATTAGGCAGCTTAGAAAAAGGCTTCCTGCTGAGTCTGAGCACCACACCCCCTATACATCCAGGCTACCCGCTGAATAGGTCACAATATGCTGTTCACTGCAGGTAACACAGTCAAGATGTGTTTTTGAATGTTGTGTGAAACTGGAATGAGAATGACTACAGGCAAATACGTTTACTCTGAAATTTTTTAAGAGTTTATCTAAAAATGTTCATTGTCACTGTTCAGTTTACTTCAGCAGAAATCTTTTGTGCATCAATAAATCCCTCCAGCACAAAGGTAACTCACCTGTGGCATTTCACGTTATTACACATAACTTAATTTCTAGACATATATGGTTTCATTTCTTTGTATGTGTGGATTGCATGAGGGGAAAAAAAAATAATATATATATATATATATATATATATATATATATATATATATATATATATATATATATATATATATATATATGTTCCTAGGTCTGCACCCAATCTGAAATAATTGGCACTGAGGGAATGCCCATCTTATCTTGGCTGCTGAAGTAATACATACGGCTTGTTGCATATTTGCAACAGGCTTCAAGAGGTTAAAAAAAAACAACTTTTATTTAAACTTTCATTTAAAATCTTCAAAAAATCACTTATATCTGGACTAAGTTATAAGGTCAAAGGCATCTCTTCTAAAGAAAACCTTCACATGTGTTACTAAAACACTGTAAAGGTTTGTGGAAGAATTCATTGTGTTCTAATAAATGATGATACATTTTTCGATTTAAGAACAAAAGGTATATATTAGCAACAGGTGGTGGCAGCTTATATATATATACATACTGTTTGGTTGCTTTAATCAGAGAAAAATCTTTTAAAGAAATAAAATACTACATTTAGATGAAAACTAATGCCTGTTTAAAATTAAAGATCAAAAGAACTGCCTACTGTGTTCATTATATGTCAAATAAAAGGATTTAATTAGTTTAGATAATTGTAGAGGAAATATGTCACACTATAAGGAAAATGTTGGTTTGTAAACTGCAGAATCTGTTAGTTCAATCTCTAATGTTATCCTCTCTGTTTTTTCTCATAGTAGCTTTGCCTCATCTGTTCCTGTTTTGTTGTGACTTCACCCTGGAGAGAAATATCAGCTGCCATCAACACCTTTGTTTATAGATGTTGGAGATCTGCCTGTTTTTCAGTGTAGTCCTGTTTCTGTGACTGGCTGGATGTGCTCTCTTCATCCTCTGACATGGGAACTGGCTCGGAGCTCGTCTGCCTGGCTGTGTGTTTCCTGGACGGGGCCGCCTTTTACAGTTGCTTTTTGTGTATCTGCTTCTGCCTCCTTGAACCCCAGTCGGCCTCAGCAGATGGCCGCTCACACTGAGCCTGGTTCTGCTGCAGGTTTCTTCCTGTTAAAAGGAAGTTTTTCCTCTCCACTGTCGCTTCAAGTATTCTTAGTATGAGGGATTACTGAAGAGTCAATGAGTCAATGTAATCAACTGGTTTTCCTTAGATAGAAAACTTTGTATCAATTTGATGGTATGATCTGGTGAACTGTAAAGTGCCTTGAGGCGACATGTGTTGTGAATTGGTGCTTTATAAATAAACTGAAATGAATTAACCACCATTGCAACCACCCTGAACTTAGAGGAACATTTACAGGTTTTGCTTGATTACGGTAAATCAAAGTTTAATTTAATTAAAGCTTCAGCTGCCACCTTATTGGTTTTATTTGTTTGCTAATGTGCATGTTCAAGTTGAACATTTGACTTTTACCTAAAGAAAACTGTTTGATTACAAATTGAATTGGTTAACCACCAAGGACAGAAAACAACAATCATTTTCACTATAGTTTTTCTGCAGAAAAGCAACTCTATGGTACATAAAATCACAATTGGACTAAAAAAATCTTTTTCTATTTTGTTCTCTTTAAATGTATTCCTTAAGCCTTCTATCCACTCACCCCTCTTCCTAGGAAGGCCAGTGAGGGGATGACCCTTTCCTGCGCGATGCACTGGAGGATCCTGGGTGCTCCGTACAAGCCTCCCATGCAGGAAGCTAGAGAGGAGATGTAAAGACCCAGCAGAAAGAGGAAACCCACCAAGGAGACCTGGAGGAAGACGGAAAACAAACACAGGGTAGAAAGGGATGAGGTGGGGTTGAAATCTCATGAAAGCTACGCCCAAGTCAGTTCCGCTGCAGTCGTGCCCCTGCAAAAACAATGAGAACTAATCACTAATGGAGAAGTCAAGGACTTCAGCACTTTTTCAGTCTTTGAAATCAAATATTTACAAATGTGTCTCCCGTTCGTCACCTCATTTAAGCTACAATTGAAGGAATTTTACATTAAAGACCAAGGTCAATGATCTTTAAAAATGAAAAGTGAATGCTTAATAGTGTAAGAGTGTAAGTGTAAGAAAATTGTGACATGCATTCATTTAAACCTGGTTAACCAATAATCTGCCAACATAATTTTGCTGCAGTTTCAGTTGTATTTAGCAGTTTTTCAGAGCTAAAATACAGATGTTAGCCCATTCTTCTTATTAAAACATCTGAACCGCAGATTCGTTATTGTTGACCCCCACAGCACTCTTCTTCTACCTCCAAACATTACAGCGGGGATGACGTTTCCATAGCGACTGTAATTTTAGCTGGACTTTTCTTTCAAACTGTGGATTTTTCCTTGCCATTCTTTACACTTTACAGCTCATAGATTAAATAGAGCCCCCCGAACTGTCTAAAGCTTCAGATACTAATTCTTCTTCTTATCATCGTTCTTACTGTTCAAATGTTTTTATCATTGTCTCCCTTTTTTCTTCCATCTTTTCTCCTTTTTCCCATTTTTTTCTTTCCCATTATACTTTCCCATTGCAGTGTCCATATCATCTGTAATACTCCCTGCATGAAATATAATAAAGCTACTTACGTGCATAAATCAAGCAGAACACTATAGCGATAGCCGTACTGCTCCACTTGTGAAAGTAAAAATCTGTTGGGCTCTTTTTGGCATCAAGACAATTATTCTTATTGCCACATTGCCAGACAGGACACTGATACAAAAAAATAAATAACTAAATAAATATCTGAACTGTCCGTTTTGCTTCTTGATCTCCTTGATGCCATTTGTCAATTAACCAATCAACCATAAACTAATCTAAGCAACCTTTAAGATCTTAACAGGACAATTTCATTTCCACTAAGAATAAATCACACACAGGTGGACATTTAGAGATGACTGTGAACGTTTTAGAGCTTAGCTATCTATAACCTACTTCAAATACAGACTATGGTCAAACAGGAATTTTTTAAAGGACTGGAAAACGTTTTTCAAGACGTCCAACCATTTTAAAAGTGCACACAGTTGGAGGCTGAACCTACCACAACAAATCAACATGGTGTGAAAACCCCACACTATGCCTCCTCGGCTGGAAGGACTCAGACACAGCTGGATGGAAACAGAGAGGAGTTTACCTTCTCTGCTATCAAGAAGTCAAAGCGCAGAGCTTCTCTGGTGCAGATGGCCCCCAGGAGGAAGACAAAGACCAGATACAGGAACCACCTGCAGGTCACAGACAGTACACCACACCAGATTATAAACAACAGCTCCTTTCTCTCTCTATTAATACAAAAAGTCAGACAGAATAATGTGAGTGGTAGAAACCTGCTGGGTTGGAGCTGGGAATGTGGGTTTGTTTGTTCTACCCACTGAAACAGGAAAGATTTGACCTTTAAGAAACGCCGCAGTAGACGGGGAAAGTAAAGCATGTTTGGGGGGAATTCCCCTTCTGATAACAAATACCACAATGATGCCATAGAGTAGGTGTACAGGTAAGTATTTAAAAAAATGTGAATATTGTGAGAAAGCATATTTGCTTCAGTAATACAAATCCAAAAAGTACCACTCACAGGTCATTAATACTCTTTACTATACAGTAGAGCTATATATTATCTTTTAAACATTTAGATGATTATGGCTGAAAGTTATCTAAAATTAGAAAATTATTTCAACCCAGAAGTGTCTAATTAATTCAAAATAGTCTATGAGGCACGTGTGTATAAATAACTGCATCAACAAAACGCGGGGTGGAGGGGATGGATCAGTGGTACCACTGAGGAAGCCCAGGGTACTTTTCTGCCGTCTGGCATTTTCCTCTAGATACCACTTAGATTCTCTGTAGGGTTCATGTCCAGATCAGTTGATGGTAAATGAAGCACAGTGAGTTCACTGTCATTAAATATGCTTTTGGTGCTTTTAATAGTGTGCTGAAAACTCTCTAAAATGTGAACATGGACGTGGGAAAACCCGGTCGACTAAAACCAGCATGAGTCGTCTCCTCAAATCATCATTAGCTGTTAAACTTCTCTGAAAAAACAATCATATTGGATTTATTGACCCTCCTCTGACAGGTTGACATATAAATGAAATACAAAATGTACTTTCTTCTGAAATATTGACTGGAAGACCTAGCAACGCTTCATCATTATTTGTCCATCAATAAGACAACTCTAACGTCGTCTGTGGTTTGGATTAGTTTGTCATAAAGAAATTATCACCTTCATTTCATGTCCTGGATTTGTCTCTGTGTTGTAGCTCTTTAAATTCAAATAAAAGATTTAAAGCTTCCAAAAGCACATTACAAAGAAATCTGTCCTCTGAATTTAACCTGCTCATTGCTGAGCAGTTTGCCTGCCCCCTAACTAATAAGACACCACTAACCATCCCACCAGAACAAATGTCCTTTGGAGGGGGTCATAGAATACAAAACCGAATGTCATGAATAATGACAGTTAGTGGGAGAAATGGACGTACAGAGAAGTTCAAACCCCATGGACAACTCCTTTCTCTGCAAATCTCACAATTTTTAACTGCGAATTCAAACGAAGCCCAGAGTTGACGTCAATTCGGGGATGTTGCCTTATTTGGTTCTGGCCTGTACTTTTGTCACTCCATGAAATTGACATACAGACCAGCCCACTGGCCCAAGGGGGGGTGGGGTGGGGGGTGGGGGTATGAGTGTCGACTGCTGGGGCGCTGACTGGACCAGACCTCAGCAGAGAGCAGTGAGCTGCCCATCCTCAGCTGGAGGACGGGGGATGGGGGCCGGTAAGGCAGGTGGGGGGAGCATTGGGCGGCCTGTGTCCAGGCTACCGTCACCCTTTTAGGTTTGGTGGCTCCGTCCCCTGCGTGCTCCCTGCCCCAGTCCGTTGGGGTTCCTTGACGGAACGGCTCAACTGCCCAGTGTGTTGCGACTACGTGCTGCACTGTTGTCGACCAAAATCCCAGACGATTTTAAAATTCCCCCGGACATTTTTCTAGGTATAAAAAGTAGGATATGTCCAGGAAAAAGAAGACATCTGGCCACGCTACCATATCAACAACTTCAATGTTTCAGTGAGTGAGTGCTTGTTGCTATGATGCTTCTTTGCTCAACAGCTTTGCTCGTTATAAACCAACCAATCAGCGCACAGCTCATCTAAATATTCATGAGCATACCATAAAAGGAAGAAAACCTGTAATTTCATTCTAGGACTTTTAACCAGGCTTGCATTAGGGCTCATAGAACAGATATATGCCATTTTCAGCCCAACCAATGTTCCACACCCTATTCAGAGACCTTAAGGCACCAAATACTCTATAGAATCATTCTATCACCCCTTTAAGGCTCGGTTTATTATCATTCATCTGTTGTTTGAATTCCGTTTTCTACTTTTTTCCCTCCACTAAATTTTCCATCATGCCTGCATACTGCACTCCCAGCCAGCTTTGCTGCTTACCCTCCTTATGGAGGTCAACAACAGTTGTAAGTTGGAAAAAGAGCAGACTTCTCTATGTTTGTGTAGAACATAACATTTTGGATTTTATATAATTCATTAAAGGCTAATTTTGTTTTTTTAATCAACTTTAATCAACTTTGGAATTAACCTGAAATCACTCTATAAAAGATTTTAAAACTGAATAATATAAATATTTTAATGACGCTAATGTGCTGTGTGAATGAGGTTGCTGCCGTACGAAGTAAAAACAGCTGCCAGGGTTCCCACGGGGATGCTGGTCTCCGGCCGCTGCAGGTCTGAGCTCATGTTGAATCCTGCCATGACCCCTAAACATGAACACATACACACACTAATGTTCACCAAATAAACATTACAAAACGCAGTTATCCAACTGGAAACTGTAGCTTTAAAAATAAATGGAAAGCAGAGTTGTTGACATGCTGTGTGATAAATGAAAAACGTTATCTAAAAGGAGCTAGAGGGGGTGGGAGAGCACGCACCTGTAGCAGCAGGAAAGAAGACTCCGAAAACGGTGAAAAAGTTTTCTCCTGGGCTATAATCTGGTCCGCTGTTATTGCTGAGAAGCTCGGCTGAGTAACCAATGAAACCGTGCTCTGGAGGAAGCAGCAGCACATAAAGCACATTACTAAACAGGCTTATAGATGTATTGTGCAAGTTTAAAATTATAATTTTTTTTTTTCCTTCCCATACATGCACTTATTATTACCTAACATGTAAAAGGAGTTTCCTCTGTTCACCACAGTTGCCTCTATAGGCTCTTTTAGTCAGTTTATGAGTTATTAGGGACCAATTCTCTGGGTGTGGACGTGGGTCACCCGCTGTGCTTTAGTTCTCCTTGCTACTTTGTTGAGTCTCTGCCACAGTGAGAGCAGGGGCAACGCTTTGTGAAGAAGGATCATAAACATCCTCTGGTGCATCTCAAACATCACAGATTCAACAGTAAGAAAATACAACTTTTGTCTATTGCAAACAAAATGACTGAATTGGAGCATGATCTGCAATGAAATTAGAGAGATTATGAGAATATTAGAGAAGGTTTTTATAAGAAGGGAGCTCAGATCATGTGATCAGATGACATCATTCCTGTTAACAAAGGACCCGTGCAGCCGCAGCACCAGACTGCCTTGCTTTTTCCTCTTCCCTCATTGCATGTGCACAACAGTGGTGACACTTTCACTTGTCGCCAGCGGGGGCAAAATATCTGCAAAATCTCTGGAACTTGCTCTTTAAAAGAACATTAAAACAACAATGTCCAGTAAAAAGCCAGTGTGGGGCATCAGTCATAATATTTTTGAATAACTCAAAGTTGCAACGAGTAGAAATGGTTAATCTAATGAAAAAAAAACAAAGAAGACATCTAGCTGATGGATCAAGCCTTCAGATTTGTTAACTTTGTTAAGGAAGAATGCTTTTTTAAAGAAGAATGTATGAGCTTTTTTTCTGTGAAACAAATTAAGAGTTTAAACAGCCAACCAACAAGCTACTGTAGCTTAAAGTTTAGAAGAAGGAAACTGATTCTGGCAACGATTTATTTTGTTTTATTTTTTTAAATCAATGCTATCCGGCTACAATATGAGAATAAAAAGGGAAAGCCAGAGATAATTTGGACAATGTTCTGCTCCATGATACAAGGTAAATATGAGTCCTAAACAGTGTGGAGAAACAACAATAAGTTTGAGGTGTTGACTCCTCCTCTAAATTACACTCCGAAGGAGCCTCTGTGGGATATGCTGCAGAAACATGTCAGATTCATGGGTGCCACACCCTGCAGCTTACAGGACTCAAGGGATCTGCTGCTTACATCTTAGTGCCAGATACCACAGCACTTCTTCAGGAGTCTAAAGGAATCCAGAGGCAAGGCTGTTTTGGCAACGGGAAAAAACGTCAAATATATCAGCAAACAGCAAATATGTCCAAACTGTTTCAAGCACATTTCATCTAAATCTTAACCAGGTTCTTAGAAAGTCAGTTTGGAACAAAATAGAGGAGACTGCAACATTTTACAAATATCCAGCCTTTATAATAAAGCAAAGCAGAAAAGAAAATCAGGTGTTCTGCACTGTTGCATTCTGGTACAGAGAGACCGTCTATTTCCCTCTATCTTATATTTTCATGATGCCTCCTTACGGATATTAAAATCCTATAACACGATTCTGGATATATAAACTTAAACCACATTAAAAACTTGCATCAGCACAACCTGGCCCTGTTTGAAAGAAGAAACATAAAACCTGTTAGAACAAAATGAACTGTGATTAAACAAAAGGGTTTTTTTTGTTTTGTTTTTTAAAAGCTGATTTTAGTTTCAAAGGTCAAACCCAAGCTTGAATCCTGCCCGTCCTTTAGAATCAGTGAATCTGACAGCATGAAGTAGGGTAAAAGATCTAAGAAATAAAAACATATTTCAAGATATTCAAGAACAAAAGAGAAATAAAAAAAATCACTGACACCATCAGGATAAAAAAATAAAATAAAATCAATCAGTTTATAAGATTTTAAAGGTTTGGAAGCTCCAACGAACCATAGTGTGAAGGTAGCCTCTCAAAATCACTGTTAGAGAACATCAATGTCTCATCCAGGAGGTCACAAAGGTCTGCAGTTTTTTCTTTTTTAATGATTCAACATTAATATTGATCTTGATGGCATCTAGGGGAAGGTTCTAAGCTGAAAACCAGCTCCAACCAGAAAGGAAACAAAGTCCAGTCTCACATTTGCCAGAAGAGATCTTAATGATCTCTGAAAAATAAGAAAAATATCATATTACCTGAAGGGAGAACTATTGTAAGCTGGTGGCACAAAAGATTAAGAAAATAAAATAGCAGTGACAGTCAAACATGATGGTGTTAGTGTGATTGTCTGGGACTACATTGGTAATTCAGGTTCTGGATGACATGTAACTGCCTTTAAAACCTTGAATTAGTATCCCTCACTAGTAAGCAGAATGTCTGGTTAACAGCTAGTGACCAAGTGCTGTACCAAACCTGACTTATAAAGCAAAAAATCGTCTTAAGGGCACCAGTAAATCAATCAAGCAATAAAGGACTTAAAAATACAAAAATAAAATACTTCGGCTCAAAGTTGATCAAAGTTTAGCTTTGAGTTCAATTGAAAAGTTGGAGCACTACTTAAACAGGCTGTTTATGCTTTAAACAACCACCTATACGACCATTCAATCAATAATTTCCCCACAGCGATGAATGGGTGGCACAACCAGGCAGTAAGTAAGGGGACATTTTTTATTCACATAAAATGTTTATTTAAAAAAAAGGCTTCTTGGATTTGATTTACTTATATATTTTTTGAAACATTTAAATATGGAAAAAAAAGCAAATAGAAGAAATCGGATGGGAGCTTTTCAAATAACAGGTCCTTAATTTGAGAAATTAGTTTAATTTCATGAAGTGTTCTTGAAGTTCTAGTGTTAAACTGCTTAAGTTGGTAAAGTATTAATGGACATAACAAAAACAGATTATAAAAGCTTCCCTGTTAATTTTCTACCCTACGGTAATTATTTAAAACTACATGTTTCATGTAAACATCACCTTCTCTTTGAAAAACATTAAATGCACAAACAGAAACGTCTATTTCTGCTCAGCTTCTATTTAAATTTCTAATTTAACATTTTGAATGCAATGAATTATAGCTTAATATATTGTATTACTTCTGCATAAACACATATCTATAAAACAGAATCTCTATGGTCTGTTGTGAGCAGAATAAATGAGGGTTGGTAACAAAAATAAATAAAAAAAAAATAATAAAAAATGTGAACAACAGGTAGTGCGGCTCTTTCCAGGCAGGGCGGGTCAGACCAATGTGTGACTGAAGGTCGCTTTGTGTTGGAGGAGGTCCGGTGTAACCACACAGCCTGAGGAACCTGCACCGGACATTTCCCCCTTTAGTTATCTTGCGATGGGAAAGAATGTGTTCGCTCAGATTAATGACATGTTTATCCGAAAGGAAGTCACCACCCTTTTCAGAAGCTCAGCAGCTTCCAGGTTTTGGAGAAAGAATCAAAGTCAGTGAGAAACTGAGTTAGAGGATTTTTTCCCCCTCTTTTTTTTCTTTTTTGAGGAAATGTCTTTGTTTTAAGGACTCATGATCTCAGTGAGATATAAGAAGCTGTAAACTCTTGCTCACTCTGTGACCCAATGAAATCACCCTCTGTCTAAACAACCAGGACCTAACAAATCCAGTGTGTCCGTGTCCACAACAAGAGCTCCACACCCATATTACAACATCCTCCTCCAACATCCAAGAGAGTCTGACTCTGCCTGCTCTGACTACTGAACTCTTTGAAAGGGCGTTCACATGTTTTAAACTCAAGCATAGGAAGCTTATATATACTGACAGATGCAATGCTTTGCTTCATTTAACTCTGAAGAATGTCAGAAATAGAAAATCAGAAGAATATCATCAGAAGAGGGAGAAGAAAAACATACATAATCTGTAAATTTAACTTCAAATATAATTCGTCACCAATAAAAAAAAGCATCCCAGATAATGATCTGGCCTCCAAGTCAACAATCTTCCACTCACACATGATGACATCACATAAGAAAACATATTAGTTTGCTGGAGGATTTTCTTTAAATGAATGAATTAATTTAAATGTATTGATCTCACACTGGAGAAATTCACTCTCTGCATTTGGCCCATCCCCTTGGAGAGCCGTGGGCTGCCACTATGCAGCTCCCAGGGAGCAGTGTGGAGTTAAGGGTCTTGCTCAGGAACCCAGAGTGGAGGCTGTGGGGAATCGAACCGGGAACTTGCAACCTTCTCAGAGCACAAGTGCACTGTTCTGACCTCTAGGCCAACACTCCGTTGTTCATGTTGTTTTTCCACCTCATTAGTACATTTTAATGACCTTTGCCCTTCGATGATGTTCACTTTTATTTATATAAAATAACAACACATTTTAAACTAACAGGAAAAAGCAGAGAAACCAACTGGAGGGAAAAAAAGATATACGGTATTAATTTAATTTCTAACTCAAACATGAAGTTTAAACTTTTATTTTTATTGTTTCCGAAGTCAACTTCTTCAGAAAATGCTTGGACATGTGCCAAAAACACCTAATCTGCCATAATTACATCCACAGTATCAGACCTGAAGAGAGGAATCTTTGCATGCGTTAGCACACACCACTGGCCAAATTAATAAGGTTTTAAAAATCATATAATGCAAAAGGCTAATTACCAGCAGGTTGGGAGCAAATAAAACAGGGAATACAGCAAATCTATTATGTAGGATTATAGGGTCAAAGTTATAAAGTGCAGCACAGTGTACATGCTAGTCTGTAGCGGTAAATAGGTGGAAGCTGTGAACCTGTGGTGTAATTTACAATGTATGGAGGGATGGAGATAGATTACACATGGAATATAGCTTAGTTTTAGTTTTTAAACACAAAATTAAAGGAAATCAGTGCTTATTTAGGTTGTCTTTATTTTGTTTAAGTTATTGCAACAGACAGTGATACTTTGTTATCCAGAATGTTTATTATTGAGGTAAACTTCTTAGAGAAACGGGTAAAACACTGGATAATGTTTTTAAACCAAAGAGAAAGCCTCTGAAAAAGCTTCGGTTTCTATTTTAAGGAAAGGTCTATAGTTTCGCAATGATTGAAAATGTGACTGAGACTAAACTCATCCTCTTAACGCTATGGTGCCAACTTCCTGAAACACTCAAAAGATCCAGGGAAGGAAGTAAAGTCATAGAAGCTTAAAGGAAGGATAGACCTGAAGCTCTGGAACATCATTCAGGGCTTATCAAAAGAGATGAGAACTGAAATTCTGTTTTGCACTAGGATTCTATAGAATGTTAAGTCTGCAGATAAAATACCTCTTCTCCCAAGTGCAGAAATGAAATGGTCTTGAAATATTTTACTTTATGTGAAATGAACCAAAACGCATTTATTTTTAGAACTAAGTAACAAAAATACTAAATATCTATCATATTTATTTTTTCAGATCTACCTGTATTAAATTACCAGCAACCCAGACGTGCAGAGCTTTGATAAAGGCAGAGTATCGTTTGGTAAACTATAAGAAACCAGAAATTCTCGGATGCTGCCTGAATGTGGGAGAAACTCCTAAATGTCCCTCAATAAGTTCATGTCTCCGATTTAGAGTCTAAGATGTTATCTATTGGTTCTGATTTGATTTTCTGGTGAATTTGAGAAAGATCTGGAATAATCAACCTGAAAAGCAGCAAATTCTGTGACAAGCAATGGTTTGGGGTGCTTCTCTAAGCGCAGCATTCCTCTGATGCATGCTGGAATGCATAGTTGGATTACATGAGCATCCGAGGCCTCTCCCTCTGCTGAGCTGACCTCCTACCCTCCCACCCTAACAACCATGGACTGTGCAGAGAACACAGCAGGCTGTGATTTTACCGAGGTGGAGCAGGTCCCAGAGGGACGACTGAAAACCATATATTACCCTTTTGACCACAAAACAATAATGAAAAAAAAAGAAAAAAAGAAGCTGAGGCGGTCTCTGGAGTGAAAAGTCGCTTTAGATCTCTGTTCTGTCCATCTCCGTTTCTCATCTTCCAAAAATGTGGGTGAGTCTGGTTAACACCCTAAAGCCCAGACCCAAGGAGCCCATTACGGCTTCCTGCTCTGTAGGGGGAACAGGGTGAGGCCTGCTGAGCTGTAATTCTTCTCTGGATCACAGTCCGTCGAGTTTATGGTTAAGCTGATTGGTCACAGAGACAATAGACAGACAGCTTTAGAGGCTACAACCATGTGTTTACTGCACATAAAAAGGGAAATGGATTCTACCACAATCTTTTAATCACAAATAATTATAAGGCGTTACAGTTTCAGCGGATTTCCCGTCCAACTCCACCTGCTAGGCCGGGCATGTAAATGACAAAGAGTTGACAGAGTGCAAGAAGAAACAGCATCACTTTTGGCTCTTATCAGGTATTCAACATTAAAAAAAGAAAAAGAAATGGCTAATTAGAAAGATAGTACAGAAAAATATATAGTACAGAAAGCTAATAAAACAAATAACCCGGAAGAGCCATCACTACTGTGAGACAAGGGAGTGGCAGTGTCATGCCTTGGAGATGGTTATATTAAAGTCGTAGGGAAGCGGCTGTTCCAACCGTTGCATTTCTGAATTCTCCCGAGCGGTGCACGACTTTACTCAAGTGAATAAAATGAATGTGACTGGTCGATTATGAAGGGGGCAGGATTGTTGTGGCAAGCAAGTTTAGTTGTGGCCAGTTTGTCGGAAGCATCTTGCTAACCAGTTAGCAACTTAGTGCTAGTAGGTTCCCAATGGCAAATTCCATTGTGACCAAGTAGCACTAAATTGGTGACTTAGAAACAACACTGTCAGGGAACGCTATGGACAGCGGAAACATGCAAGAGGAGGAGAGTTTAGTGTCGGAGGTCCTGGATGAGTCTCCTCCATCATACATATTTTATTTAGAGGAGGAAAGCGGGACGAAGATGTTGCGGAAGAGGACGCCAGGGAGGCAGAAGCTTGGTTTGGTGTAGAAGGCTTCCAGCCGTACATGTTTGAACCCGTGCTTTGCAACGCTGCCAGTTCTGTTAGCTCTACGCCTGCTGAAGACACAGACGTCCATCCCCGTGAACACTGGGACAGAACTAAATGGTAAAGGAAATTATTCTTATTTCAACCGTTGCATATATTAGCTGCGAGACATGAATCAAGATGCTATGAGCGAAAACAATTTGATTGACAGATGACCATTGAAATATGGTTGGCCGAATTTAGGTGTAAAAGCTGACATATTTTAAGTCAGGACTTTTTTTTCTTTTTTAAATAGAAATTTTGTAATTTTTGAGACAATATCGTCTGATAAAGAATACATTTATATACATGTTTAAGCCAGAAAGATTTGACATTTATATAACTTCCCTATGACTTTAAGCAGGGACAGGAAAGGTAGGCTGGATGGATGATGAGATGGATGAAGCTAAAGAAAACAGAGTCAAAGGCTGGCAAAAATATATAAGACTGGAACAAATCATGTTCGAAACAGTGCTGCAAAAAGGAGGGGAAATCTGTAATGAAGACATACGTATAGTTATCTTTAGAAACAGACATTACATTTATAACACTAAAAGTTAATCCTGTGCATTAATACACTATTTTGACTGAAAGTTTATCCAAACTATGTTATTTGATCAAAACCAGTCTCCTTAAATATATATAGTAAGTTTTTTCAGGCAAAATGTTGCAGATGATCCTATTGATGACAAATTTAAAGTAAGAAAAAAGGTATCAAGATTTGGAGGAAACTTTAAGATGTCGCAAAAAAATAATGCAGTTGGTTACAAAGTAGCATTTAGTAGTGTGTTAATAAGTTGGAAAATTCAGACCTAAATACACAGAACCTGTATCCAGAATAGAACATTTCAGATCACAGATTCTTTAAATCCATCCTAACTAAACATTGGCTAAACAGGAAATATTTCAGGCTCTAAATATCTGAAGCTAGAAGAGGGATACCCCAGACTGAACCCTACAGCAGAAGATGGTTCTGCAAAGTATTTGCTTCCCCTAAAGTAGCTGTGGTTGGCATAACTGATTTATACTGAAATCCATTTATACACTGAACTAATTTATGAAGGTAAATGTTGGCACTAACTATAATCTGGTGGTATCAGGGTCAAGGGGGCTGAATATGAATGCAATCAGGCACACTTTGATTTGTAATTCATAAAAAACATTTAAATCCATAATTTTCTGCATCATAATTCACATTTCTGTGCTTCTTTGTGTCGCATAGACCATAGTTGTAATGTTTGAGGTGCTGATTAATGTAAACAAATCATTTTAATCTAGTCAGAGATTCAAAGTGTGGGGGAGATAAATTCCTCTGTGATTTAAAATGTTTTGTTTTGGTTTATAGAATTACTTGGATTACAGGACCGGCCTTTTGTAGGTGGCTTTGTGAAACGACCTTAGCAGCAGCACTTGCCAAGCAGACATGTTATCAAACCATGACCACATCATTTTGGCGGTGGCTCCCATTTCCTTTAGGATGCGTTCCAGCGTTCAGTGAGTTTAAGCTTGTTTGCTAGGGGACCTGTTGGTCCTCTGCCAATTATGAAATCATCACCCCAACACAAAGCGGCTTTTTTTAATGAGAAAAACCTGGAGCCGTTGTTGTGGCCGGTTCTTCCAGGGTTCCTCGTAGCTGCAGTGTGGCCTCTAATAACCGTGCTATCAAACAAACCAAAGGGCTGAGATGTTGTAATCAACACTGGTGGCAGACCACTGTCATGTTTTAGTGGCAGTTTAGATAATAAAGATGAGTTTTTTCTACATTCTGAGACACATAAAGTCATGTTTAGGTGAAACGTGAAGGAAAATGTTCTTCAGTAACTGGTCTGAACTCTGCAAACTTCTCTCTTCCAACTGCACAGGAAGTTGATAACCACGGAGAACAGGAAATGTAGGGAAGGACTTCCTGCAGGTCAACAAAAGGATACAATCTATTCAACTAAAGAAAACCAAAAGTCACTGATGACGGTTTCACACTTAAGATTTAAAAGATCCAAAAAGAAGAATTGGTTATTTACATAAGGGAGGGGTGGGGGGAGGTTTATCACTGGATAAACACAAACAAACAACATAAGTTTTCTTTCAACAGGAGACACTAATGAGAATAAACAACACTGCAGCACCACCTACTGGTCGGACAACATCACAGCATCATGACTCAACCAAACAATGAGTCAAAGGTTTCCAAACCTTTGGATATTTTCATCCTAGTAAGGTTTAAATTAACTAGATTACTGCACAACACCTTGATTGATCATACAGTCCATTTCTGTTTACACATATTGTACAATTTGTAAAATGAAAAAAGACCTAAATGTGTTTAATCTGGAAATAACAGACCAGCAACATAATTTCAAGAAATGTAATTTTTTTTGTTTAATAAATATCAAACTGACAGACTTAATTTCCACTTATTATAAACAAAACTAAAACAATTTTTTTAAGGTATAACCACAGCTTTTTGTGCAAGAGATACAGAATAGAGTTTATTTAATTTGCTTTCAGTGTTTTTAAAGCAGTTATTTTTCTGAAGGTTAATATAGAGGGCAAACGTTTTTTTTCTAAAAGGATGTTTATTCCTAAAACATGTTCAAAATTATAACAACTATTAATAAAATCCAAACTCTCCATCTTCCCCTCTAATTGCTAACCTTAAAAAAAAAAGACAAATTATCTGATTTTCAAATCTCACATTTTTTCCTCTAACTTGTCTGAACAAAGCCCTCAGTGGTTAAACAATGGATGCTTATTACATGTAAAAACATGTTTATTATTTGGGTGGTGGCAAAAAACTTTCGTTAAGAGGAGATACTGGCAGGAACCAGTCAAACGTCACACCTTCTTTATTCTCACTTGTTTTAATCAAAGATTGATATAGGAGAATACACAATAGTATTTGTTTATCCCAAGCCTTTTTTTAGGTATTCTGATCTCCATAAATTGTGCTGCTGTCAAAATTGTTAACATTTTCTTTTATTGGAGCACTCTATGTTGCACATACACACATACTAATGCATATTAGGAAAGTGAAAGGAAAAAGCTGCAGTTCTGTAATAGAAGAAATTCAAGTAGAAATTCTCAACACAGATTCTACATTGTTTCACAGCTGGACTTTAACTCAACCATTTAAACATGTGAAAATGCATTCATAAACTTATATTTATGGCATTTGATGCTGAATGGTTAGTATTTTTCTGTTTGAAGGCATAATCTTCATGCCAATCAAGGCTTTTAAAGCTATTAATAGGTATCATGGCCAGAATTACCTTATATTTAGGTTCATCCATCTTCTCATTTCCTCTGACAAGCTTCCCGTTACTGAAAGATGCATGAGCACCACATCACTCTACCATCACCAAGTTTAACATCGGAGAGTGTTAGTTTTCCAACATACATATAATTTTGCAAATAGAACAAAAACTCAGCGTTCATCCCAGCAGGACCCTGTTTGCCACATTAGTAGTCATGTTGTTTATTTTCCATTGGTGAAATGAAACGAAGGAATCAACTGTGTTTAGTGAGATGGTCTAAGTTTCTGATACGTTTTAAAAGCTAACCCTACTTTAAACCTCCCCACAACCCAATCCCTAACCTACCTGACGTTTCGTCCAAATGATTATGTTTGTTCACTTTAGTTCCCTTAAGCTCTGCATAATTGGATTTAGTCTGAGACAAAGTTACAAGTAACTGAACATTTTACCTTCTGTGGCTTCTAGATTAAAGGAGTTGCATTTTGTTTTATTTCTATAGATATGCTGCTATAGGCTTAGACTTCTGGGGGACATGGGGACAAGTTTTCATCATTCTATCTCTATTCTCCCAATCTGTTAGTTCAATCTCTAACATTATGCTCTTTCTGTTTTTTCTCATAGTAGCTTTGCCTTGTCTGTTCATGTTTGGCTATGACAACATCCATGAGAGAAATA
>NW_015151782.1:95480-111858 GCF_000732505.1 Cyprinodon variegatus | reverse complement strand
AGCCAATGATTCGATGCAGCCAACTGGTTTTCCTTAGATAAAAAACTTTGAATCAGTTCGACTGTACGATCTGGTGAACTGTAAAGTGCCTTGAGATGACATGTTGTGAATTGGCGCTATGTAAATAAACTGAATTGAATTGAATTTAGAGGGTCTTCTATTTTATGATTAGCAGCTAGTTTGTGTTGCTCTATTATATACAATTTCTTGAAAAATCCTTAATATTTGTGGTTATACTGTAACACAGCAAAAAAAAAACACCAGGTTTAAGGATAATTTAGTTTTTTTTCTTTCATTCTAACACTGTTTTCTTTTTTGAATTAGAGGAAACAGTTGCAACCATTGGCTCTTACCTGGATCAAGGTGTGTGAAGGTGCCAATAACAAAGTCCAGAGTGGAGACAGCCAGCACAGCCAGCAGCAGGAGCTGGAGTCTGACAATCCACTTCACACCTGCCAGGTTAATTCCAAGCAATGCTAGGAGGACAGCTGCAGACATGCAGCGCACCGCCCACTGGCTCTGCAAACCCAGCAGCTCCGCCACCGACTCAGAGAAGCCTGTGATGTACATGGCCCCTGCAACACACTGCAGAGGAGAGGGATTCAGCAGAGCAGTCACCCCAAAGGATCCTTTAGCTGCCTCATAGGGACGACTCCAGAATCAACCCACCTGTCCAAACACGTAGAGGAGGCCAACAGTGCCGCCCACCCGGCCGCCTAAGACGGTGGAGATCATGGAGTAGATTCCTCCGCTCCCAAAACCACAGTGCTCCCCGACTCCGATCCCAGACATTACCGTCACAATGGCAACCAAAACCACCACGGAGACGAGGAGCAACCCCAACAGCACGCCGGTGTTTCCCTGATGA
This sequence comes from Cyprinodon variegatus, assembly GCF_000732505.1. Classification (NCBI taxonomy): domain Eukaryota; kingdom Metazoa; phylum Chordata; class Actinopteri; order Cyprinodontiformes; family Cyprinodontidae; genus Cyprinodon; species Cyprinodon variegatus. The sequence goes on along the minus strand of NW_015151782.1, from coordinate 110,990 downwards.
GGTCAGGACAAGATACAACATTTAACTCATACATCTTGTGTTTTTTTCCCCTCGTTCATTGGAACAAGGAAGCTTTTTTACTCTGCAAAGTGACATAAAAATGTAGCAAAAATCAAACTTGCATGAAATACAACTGGAGCCAAAATAAAAAGGTTATTGAATGTATTTCTTTAGGCACTTGTATTCTTCTTGTTCTTAGTTTAAGATAATGCAGCACCTCTGCCGCTCTCATAGAAAGGCTGCAGATATGAAAAGTGAGCAGGTGCTGAGCCATCAGTCATGCTTAGACACACTGCCTCCCTTCACACCTAAACAACCGTGTCATTTCCGTTTGATAAGACGCTTGTCACTGTGAATAAGAAACCTTGTCTTCTAGTTGGGAAACTATATTTGAGCCATCAGTGAAGATCAACAAGCATGTAGGTGTTAAAATCAACGAGTCCTTGGAGCCACATCTAATCACCAAACACATTTAACATTAATCTTAGTGATGTCAGCTTTAATGACTCTCATACGTTGTTATAAAATGCTTCACATTTATGTAACAGAGCTTTTAAACACGCAGATGAAGCTTAATCAGATATTAATTCTACACGGGTCTATGTTTATAAACCTGCTAAGTGTTTTCTATCAGCTGTAAGTGATTTTGTCTGCTCAGTTCAGTCAGTCTAACAGCAGCTGATTAAAACAGTATTTTGTCATAACTAGGCTGTATTATTTGTCTAAGAGGTGCTGTGCTCTGTACTTATTAAATAACACCCGTTATATTTAACTTTGCTCCTCTCCTCCCATTTAACTTATTTTTCTTGTCTTCCACATGTGTCTATTTTGGTCTACTGTGTTTTCCTGTTTCTTTTTTCAGCACGAACCGTTTTATTGTTATGCTGATGACATCAAAAGTAATTTGCCTTTTAAAAGGGGGCATCTCTGTCTCACTGTAGCCTCCTTTAAACCATCTATAAAATGTCATTGATTGTTTAACATAATTTATAACCTTTTTATAAAAAAAACAAAGTCTTCCAAAAGGACAAAAACAGAACAAACTACTCTATAAATAAAATGTATTCAGGAAAAAGCAATAAGAGCACAATAAAATAAAAAATATAAGCTTGCAATTCTTAAAAGATAGTGATAATAAACATGTTTTAGGAGACTTCAGTCTAATATTCAAACTGCATTTTGGAGCTTTGAAGAATAGGGCCGATCTCCTCTGAGGTTGAGACTAATTTTTGGTAAATTCAACAGAAGCCGATCTGCTGATCTAGGAGCCTGGGGTGAAACATCAGGCAGGAGCAGGTCAGAAAGTTACAGAGGAGGAAATCACACAGGCATGAAAATATGAATCCAGAGTTACACAGAAATGTTATCTGATGCTCAACATATGGTTTCAGATTCCCAAAGTAATAAGACCGTTCTCTGCATAACAGTGAAAAGAAATGGAGCGGTTTCAGTAAACTATAGCTGAGAACTGAGCCGTGTGGAACTCCATGGAAAGAGGTTCTGAAATGAGATTAAAGGCTGTGTGTAAACATCTGCACTAACCCCTATATAGAGCTCTATATACGGGCTACACCATTTTAAATACATTTCTGAATGTTTAGCAGAATAAAAGGTAGTGCACTCAAAATTTCCCACAATGCACCTTGAAAAGTAGTGTGCATCCATGGCTACACTACCCGACCCATACCATCAGTTCATTTGCGCATGTACAACCAGATATACATCTGGGTCGCCGTTGATTTTTAGAAAATACCTACATTTTTCTCCTCCCTAATAGTGGTATGTGAAATAAACTATAATGCATTAAAGGTTCATTTATTTCCTGAGAAAATAAATCCATTTAAATCCTGTTTTATCACTTGTCTCTGCCGGGAATGGGATTCTACACTACTTCCGAGAGTTTACTTTTTCGGCTTTGGATTTAAAAATAAATCTAGTGTTTAAGTTACATTTTTTCCTTTTGTGCTAACCTTATAGTATATAGTGCGTAATCAAAAGTAAGAAAACAACTGAGATGAAGATAAACATGGTTTAATCATATTTTGCCAGATTACTCTTAGCATGTCTAATGATGTCAGACAAGCAGTTTAAAAGAGAAAATATAAAAAGCAACAAATTGTCTCAGAAAAGTAAAAAAAAAAAAAAACATTTAGATATGCAATATAGCATTATCTATTGATTTAAGGATAAAAATAAGTACTTTTAGTACCATAATTACATTATTTATGGTGACCTGGACAAATATTTGCTTGCACATGCGCGAATGAGCCAATGGTACAGATCGGGTAGGGACACATGGTTACTAGATGAGCAGATATATCCCAGTATGCCTTGCAAGAGATCTCCTTGCAAAGCATCATGGGATTTGTTTTGGGACGAGAGAGAAAAAAGGTGCAGACACCATGCAGGAAGCTGGGGTCACATGACCAACAGAAGCAAAAAGTAGTAGTCATCTGTCCGAACGGTCAGTTGACGGAGCTCACTATAAAGTCACTGGTCTAAATAGTAATTGAGGGGTTAGTTTTCTTCCTTTCTGTGGGTAATAAACCCATCTAGAGCTGCAACTTTGACCTCCAAACAATGTTCCGGATGGGATACAAGATACTGGGATCCACAGACTACTGAAACTCCACATAATCCTTGAGATTGGGCTCTCCTTTGCTTATAGGTGTAGTCCAAAAAAGTGCAGGATGTATTGTCTTTTAACAAGTGATAGAGAACAAGATACCACTATCACGGTTTAAGCATATTAACACTGGTGGATCCTTTTTTTGCCTTTTACATTGCCAAATTTTTGACTCCGAGTCTTTTAGCCAAGTTGTTCAAACTATATACCCTGAGAGGAGCATTGAGATGATTCAGCCGTTTTTATGGTCTAAACCAAACCGCCACAGGGATTCAAGCTTTGGCATAAGCAGCCAAGTAAAAAAACAAAAAACGACCAACTGATATTCATGCTTCAGTCTTTAGATACCATCCCATTTTTTATTTTTTTATTTACCATTTTTTCTTCACACAGGGTTGTCATTTTAGTTCAGAGTGAGTCTTCTGAAGTATTTAATCTTGCAATGCCTTGTTGCTTTGTCATTTTTATTCATATCATCCTTCAAATGCCTGTTGATTTTTTTTTTTAAAACTGCTTAAGGAAAACAGATTATCATGCACACTCAAACTATGCAGACTTACCACCAGATATCCAGTGCGTAGGAATAAAACCACCCCGAAGATATTGATCATGCAGGTGGTGAAAACGCCATCCCAGGTCCCAAAAAGCACGGGTTCCCACACAAACAGCTTGATCCTCCACCATGGCTGGCTGGGCTGGTGGAAACCCTGAAAAAAAAGACTGATTGAAATATATAAATATCTAAACATGCACTTTGTAGACTTACCATCTTTAGTTTTTCAGATTTAATTGAGGTCAATCTGTAATGCCAAAAATAGTCATACTCTTTGAACCTTTTCACATTTTTTTGTTTCATTTCTCTTTCATATCACAGACAAACACTGAATAGCATTGAAGAGTGGAGGCAATTTTAATTATTGTAAATAAAAAAACAAAAAATGTTTTTCTTTCTTTTTTTTTTTTTTTAAAGGTGCAATATATATTTTTGTACGAGGCACTGCAAACCTAGCAATTCGTGGCTGTCCTCTTAAACTGACAGGCTGGCACAACATCAAGCACTTTTGTGTCTATTAGTAATGCATGCAACACATCCACTGTTTAAGGCAAAATGATGAGAGGAGAGCAGCTATTGAAAGAAAGCAATATGAAGTGTTTAAACGTGGTCACAAACCACCGGCTAACACAACATAATACAGCATGGAAGAAGTTGCTTGGTTTAGAAGTGTGGAAAATGAAAGAGGTGTTTGAGGACTTTCACTAACCATTGCCATGAACAAGTCATTCATGGAGAAACACAGCGGTGGCAGTATCATGCTGTGGGGAGGCTTTTTTTGAACTGGGAAACTAGTCAGAGTTTGCTAAGAGTCCAATATTGAAAGAGGACCTTTTAATGCCTGTAAATGACTCACTGTAAATGACAGAAGGGGAGGCTCACCTCCTAACGTTAAACATACAGCAAGACACGAAGGACGGTCGTATGGTGCCTTCATGTGGTTTCGTAATTATAGTTAATACCAAAAGCTGACATGAAACTTGCATATGAGCCCTAAGCATGCTGTAAGTTCACTGGAAAGCTGGGAAAATGTTACTGTATGATAACAGCGTTGCTGAGATGAGGTAAACTTTGACCTTTCAACATGGCAGAGAGCAGAGAGTGATTCTGTATGGTGGACACTGCATCGTTATGCGTTCTTTCATGTTGTGTTTATAGCCTTCAAAATGCTTTGAGATATATATGCTTTAAAAATATGTCACTATTTAAACTTCACATGTTTGTTAAATGACCGTTGTTTGATTTAATGACATACTTGCTAGCAGTCAGCCAATGCATTTGATGCACCCTCTTCTTCCTGTATCAGAATAAGTAGGAAGTCTAACCATCCAGCCCAAGTAGCCAACATGTTTCTCTTCTCTACCATAACAAAGGTACTTGCACTTGAACACAATGGGAGCGTTATCGCAGATCCTTCCTCCCAGCAGCTGTAAGACTTTAAAACCATCACTGTTCCCAACAACCTCAATAAGTTGTTATATTCATGCTGATTTTGCACAGTTTCTCTCTTAGTCAGTTAAATAACGTGCTGCTGTCATCTTGTACATCTCTGATGTTGCAGCTATTTTCAAATATCCATTACTGTAAAAATGTTTAGAGCTGTACATTGGTAATTTATTCTCCAGTTGCACATTATTTATATTGTTAAAACACTTTACAGTGCAGTATTTCATTTGTTTATTTTTTAACTCTTCACTATTATGTTATTATAAGGTCTACATTTGTGTGACCACTTTTATCTATAATCTTTTTGCTGCTGTAAACACTAGAATTTCCCCACTATGGGACAATAAATGAATTTTCTTTTCTATTCTGTTCTATTCTAATTTCCACTTTACAAGTGGTAAAGATCATTTTTTAGCAGACCACATGAAGGCAGCATTAAATCACATAGTCCTATGCTGGAATAACCCAAATACCTGAAGTCAACATATTATATGTGGCTTGAAAGAGAATTTTTATGAACTTCTCTCAACTGAACTGAATCTTTTACAAATAAATATTGGAAAAATGATGTGGAAACTGGAAGGGACTGACAAAAAAGGTAAAACATTAAAGCATTGAGTTGGGCCTCATACAAACACAAAGAAATGAATTCTTCAACCTCACAGTTATGCACCAATTTATATTGCAAATAAAATGTTGATTTTCTTTAAAAGAGGTGCTCTAACATGGGGGGCTGTTTGTAAAGTTAAGCAATCAAAAATTAGGAGCAATATTTATGATTATTTAGCGTGTTTTAAGAGGACAAATAAGGGGTTAATTTGTTTTCCACCGTGTCACTCATTCATTTATAAAAAAAAAATCTTATTTTTAAAAGAAATATTTAGTTAGAAGATAAATATTTAGTTTGCAAATGAAATATTTAGTTTGTTAAATAAATATTTAGCTCCAAACAAAATGTTTAATTTGGAGCTAAGTATTTATTCAAAACCCATAAATATTGCTTGGTTTTTATTTTTTTTTAACCGTCTAAGGTGTTTATATATTTCGGAAAGTAACGTGACTGATAAAAAGTTGGAGTTGGTAAGTATCAGAATGTTACCTGCGCATCTTCATGGAACAGATCGTGAACCTGAGTGTTGCTGATGGCGTCAGCTGCTCCCTCCTTCAGCAGCTGGATCCCATCGCCCTCCTGGCCGCAGGTGTGCACGTGCCAACCGATTGGCAGGGTCTCCATCGATAGCAGGAAAGCTCCTTCACTGACATCAACCCTAGGCCTGTTTGCTTGTTCTTATTCTCCCATGTGAAAGCGTGAGGAAGCTGCGGGCCTTTGTCAAACAGCAGCAGGAGTCTCACCCGGATCCTGCTGGGTGTGCGTCTCTCTGACGCTGCGGCGCAAACAGCTCAAAGGACGTCACAGCTTCACCTTAAAGTCAGTCAAAACCAACAGTACTGTGGCTATATTGCTCATTAATAGTTTTATGCACGTTTTAAACTTTAATATAAGTAAATGAAAGTCATGCAAATATGATTGCGTGGCACTTTCCACTGCAGTAATAGTGCGTAATATATCGCTTTAATTTGAAGCTGTGCGTAAATGTTCAGTCTGTGAGTTAAAGGTAAACTTCTCCAAAAGCATTTTTTTCTTTCTTTAAATAATTGTTTTAAACTTACCGTTTTTGTCTCCATGTCGTTTGGTGTTAATAGAAAACAGAGGAAAAGGAAAAATGAATCCAGAGTGATAAGGTGTGTGAAAACGTCAGCAGGTAAACTTTCCTCTCTCACCTTGAATGCTGGGAATCCTGTGTTAGTCTTGGCAATAAGCCCAGCAGTACAAGTTTGATAAATGATTAAAGCTGGGGGAAAAAACTCTTTTATTTCATCTATTTTTATTTAATATGTTGTATAATGTTGTATAAAATTAGTTTGTTTTTTTAAAAGCGCTGAATGTTGGGAACTGTAAATCATAAACTAGTCTTATGTTTACATTTTATCACTGCTGCACTTTAGAAATGGAAATGTCTTCGGATCGAAATGTCGTTTCGTATGCAAAATGTATGTACAAAATGACAAAGTCTGTCTAAGTCATAATATGGTGTACTTTCTAAGAAAGAAATATAAACTGACAGTTAAAATACAATTTAGTTTGAATTTCTGTTAGTGTAGCACCAATACCAGTATTGGACAGGGCTCCGATACTGCACTAAAATGGTGGCATCGGTATCGGCGAGTACCAAATAGGGCACTGATACCATTTTGAGAGCCAAAAGTTTATTCAACTATTTTCACCCATTCTAGGTAGGCAATAAAAATTTCTACTGGATTCACTTTATATTAGTCTTTTTCCTGCTTCACAAAGGCAGGCAGCAGCTTGACAAAGCCATGATGGCAATTACTTTACATCCAAGTAGTATGCAGTTCTTCATATATATATATATACACATAAATTTCAAATAGATGGTATCGGCCGATACTCCACAGCCAGGTATCAGGGCTAAAAAATGGCATCGGTGCAACACTAATTTCTATTGTATGGTGTTTTAAGATAACCTGCTTAATAAGTGGACCAAAGTTCTGAGTTTTGCTGAGAAATAGGGCAGGTAGCTTTGAAGTACCCCTACGATTTAGCTATATGGCATAAATTAAGGAGAGTCATTTTCAAATTAAAGCAGTTTTTTACCCAACACATCAGATGCACAATTAAGTCCAAAAAGGGTTCTCTATCTCTTTAAGCTATATTTAAAAATGTCCCCAAACATAAATCTCGCCTGAAATTTAAAAGGTTTTCTTTTCTTTTTTCTTCATTTTTAAATCCATTAGCTTTATTAAACCAAGTATGTTTTGGTGATTATAAACTTGCTACTAGTCCAGGGTCTCACCCAAAGACAAAAAGCATCATCCTCCCCTGCATAGATAGGCAGCTATAAATGACATAAAAGCAGTGGTGCTAAAAGTACACACGTTTTAGAAGTAGAAGTATAGATACTGCAGTTTAAAAACACTCTGGTAAAAGTTGAAGTATCAACTTGACCTCTTCACTCAAGTAAAAAATTATGTGCTCCAAAAACTACTTAAAGTATAAAAAAGTATAAAGTAACCTTTAATAAAAACAGCCAGATGCCACTATATGAATTGAAAGCTAATTCTCTGAGATAGGGCCAAGGATGAGGGAGGTCATGCTGGTCTCCGTCTCCATCTCCCGATATGCTGTCGCCTGTGTCCGACCTTTTAGACATTTGAACATCTTTTTCTTAATCTGACATTGTAGCATGATATAGACAATTCACATTTGCAGTTTGAAGAAGACCTGCTTACTTCTGATGATTTCCTTTAGCTAACCAATCAGTGTTTGCGTTATAAGACTCATCAAATTACACTAGTTTTCACTAGATGTGAATGGCGCCAATGATCTGCATTGGATGGTGCACTTGACGGGAAATAAATATTTATAAACATTAAACCGAAGCCAAGAGTGACGCGTAACGTTTGTTTTGTAAATGTAAGGAATAGAAAGTACAGATACTTGTCTGAAAATGTAATGAGTAGAAATTAAATGTAGGAAGACAAATAAGCAAAGGAGTAAAGTATAGATACCTAAAAAGTGTACTTAAGTACAGTAACAAAGTATTTTTACTTTGTTGCTTGACATCTCTGCATAAAAATGATAAAAATAATCAGATCTTCCAGCTCACTTCCTGTGAATCATTTTATTCATAAGGACAGTACACACGACAATCAGAACAACTTAATCAATTTGCCTACAAAATCATATTTAGCAAAGCTCTAATTATATGGGATTAACTCGACTGATTTATCAGTTACAATGAAAGCTGCACAATTATATTAAAAAGAGTTCATCCAACCAAACAAGTCAGTGACCATGCAAATTCAGCCGTTTCATTTAACCACCAGGGAAGCAGGAAGCTTCTTTGTCCAAATCCTTTTAAAAGGTAGAAAAATGTCAACGTTTGGATTCCTGTTCTGTAACTGGAAGGTTTCAACAGGAACTAGTAAAGTTAAATAATGGGAGCAAAGAATGTATCTCTGTGATTTTATGTATCAGTGCTTTAAATGACTTGTCAAAAATATCATTTATAAAAAAATCTATAATACAGATCTTTTTTTTTTTCTTTTTTTTACACAAAACACATTTTTTTAGCTTATACAAGGACACTTATGGCCAGAAGACGGACATAGGTAGACAAAAGGAAAAAATAAAGAAACTTAAGAGCTGCTGATGTAGGAAACTAATGAGTTATGTGTTGGAAATTCCCAAAGGCAGAACAGGATTTCTCATATAAACCCATCTGCTCTGTGCTTTTCAAGATAGCTTCAATTAAACAGCCTGTGGAGACCAGGAAACCACAACCTTGTCATAATCCAACAGCTCAGGTTAAATATTTGATACCGAGAGCGACTTTTAGACTAAGTAATTCTCCGCTTATTTTAACCATCTCTAGTTGTTTTTTCATTTCAACACTGGCTTCAATGATTCTGATTTCCTTTTAAAACTACTGGCAGACGTGGAAAACGTTCACATCTTTATCTGGCAGTGCATGTGTATACCTGAGTGAAACTGGTCCCCCCATCTTCCTTCAAATCAGACAAAATTCGGTGCCAATTAACTCAACTTCGTTTGTGTAGTAAACGGAGTCGATTTTGTGCTGCTTGGGGTTTGAAGATATTAATGAAAAGGTAAAGGTCAAAAGGTCAACCAGCCCCCCGACTTTTTAACCTGACTCCGCCAGATGGATTTGCTCTGCATATTCATCTGGAAACCTTCCGTAGAAGTAATTTTGGAAAGGGGCGAAAATACTGGTTAGCTGATTGGCCTATGTTGGTGATAGACGGGCCAAATAAACCAATCAGATCAACAAAGCATATGACGTACCAGAGCGACGACGAAGAGGAGCCAATTGATAGATCAAACTCTTGCCGAAACCAGTCGTGAGAAGAGAAAAAACATCTTTTCCTCTGAGAAAAGCCTCCAGAGCAGTGTTTTGCTCTTCTTTCAGTGAAGAAATACTCTGTAATTCAGATAAAACTTGCTCGATAGCCACGCTAACGCTAGTTTCATCGGCTGAAGCCGCCATGTTCTTTAGACTGAACTGTGGCGCTTCTCGTTGTGTCACACCTCAACCCGCCTCAAAGCCAACGCTGATTGGACGTTCGTTTGGTGAACGGCTCCAAATTTTCTTCAAAGGAGAGTCTCCAGACTGATTAGCGAGTGAAATCTTGCGAGATCAGGATGATGTCACGAGGCTACCGACTTTTATGAAATCAGACAAAATTGTTTCCATTTGTACAGCAAAAAGGTTTGCTGCACAAATGGAGTCGAGTTAATTGATAACCATTTCGTCTGATTTGAAGAAGTTGGGGGGGTTTCGTTGACCTTTGGTGATCTCTAGAAACATTTCTTTATCTTTAAAAATATAGCGGCACAAACGAAAATTTTTGCTGCATGAACCAGCACAAACGTTTTACACCAATTTTGTCTGATTTGAATAGGGTTGGGAGGCCATTTTCACTCAGGTCATGTGTCTCATTGTAATATCTATGAAATGCTTGGAAACAATGCCTTCCGCTGACAAAAAGTGTCTCTTGCACATCTTTTTTCTCCTTTTTTTTGATAAACAGTACTTTGCAGAACATAAAAAATATACACAACATATTTACAGCAGGATCATTTTTATACATTCTTGAGGAAAATTAAATGCTTAATGTGGCGCCTGTGTCCCTGATTGTCGGTGAAGATGTAACAAGAGGGAGCTTTAAAACATTCCCGAACCGGATGGTGCACGCACAAATCATAAAGACGTGTATGTACAATTAATAACATAAGGGTAGAAAAGGGACCCCACTCATCAGTCACATATTTGCAATTGCATGGTTTCCATAAGACCTGATCTGTAGCTAAGTCTCTGGAGCCAAAAAAAAAAATCATAAAACTGAATAAATGCCATCTGCTCTCAATAGTTTGAAACATTAAATTCTTTTTTTAGAAACTAAAAACAACAAAAACATGACAAAGCAAATCAAATAAAGCTCCAAGTTTATCACAATACAGTAAAAAAATTAAGTTGATAGCTTATGAGTTTGTGATTATTGTGCAAGAGGAATTGGTAGCCTTAGAGCGCAGTAAGTAAAAAGACAAAATGATTTACAGGAATGAGGAAAACGAAGTGCTGAAAAAGAACAGAAAGGCACAGAAGCTAAATTAATTCAACCGTAGACCAACAATAGTGAAATAAAATTGTTGCCAATGTTTTTAGACGCCACTTCAACCAAAACACCTTCGTCCTTTACAATGAGGCAAAAAGGATGTCTAGAATTAAATAAATGGCAAAAGTTTCCATTAGGTCTCAGAAAGGTAGCTATAGCAGTGACTTTACATCCTACATTCACTGTAGTGTGCAAACGGTGCGTAGACTAAGCACAAGTGATCTAATACCATCTGAACAAAGTTTAAAACATTATCCTGCAAACACTTCAATGTGTGCAGCTCTGCCAGGCCTAAATCATTTCATAAAGTGAGACAGAAACAAGCTCGTTAAAAGCACAGATGAGCCTTTTTAGAGGCAAATGGGGAGATTTAAAAAGTACGATTTTAAGACCTCAACTAGATCTACCAGGATTTTACATTTGGTCATTAAATCAACCAAATTGGGCTTCAATTTAATGAAGAAATGAAGTAGGTAAGTCCTGTACCATAAGTTTCACACATCCGAGTTAGATGAGAATAAAGTGACTCAAACAAAAAGAATAATTGTGCCATTTTTGATTATTTCAAGAGCTAAAATAAAGGGAGTTTGTAGATGAGCATCAAGGGGAGGTAGGTAAAGAAAGAAAATAAGAGGCGCCCGTTAAATACAACCATACAACAATCAGCTGTAATATTATGAACCCCGTCACCCAGAATGGGCAACATTAATGTTACAGCACCACAGACGCATCTCAGTCAATTAAAATACAGCAACAAGTTGATTTATTCAGTAATTTGGCTCTAAAAATCAATATCTCCACTATTTAGACTGATATATATGATGCATTTATTTCTGCTAATTCAAGTGATCATGGCAGACAATCACAATGTTATACAAGAGCAATGTAAAGATTTATAATGTAGAAATGTTATGGTCACAGTAAAAAGAGTGCGGGCCTGGAACAGTCCTTTATATCCTCTATAAGAGGAGTAAAACATAAAAAGTCGTTACTAACTAGGCTGACTGGTTCTATATGGTTCAGTAATCAAACCATGTTAATGGAAAGTTGAGTGGAAGGAAGAAAATAAATGATTCCAGATGATAAGTGCAGTGGTAATCAGATCTGGTAAAACAATTTCTTTCTTTTTGCTGCCATATAGAAGCCATTATTCTAGCCGATTAGTCTGTAATATGGGGCAAAATATACCAAATGAATAGATTGTCCCTTTAAAAAGGCTGACGAATCTTTATCTTTCCCCTGTGAGCCATGATTATCTTTGCACAGAAATAAATGCCAAAAATGCATCACTGTGGAATAAATACGCGCTTTCTAAGATTAATTTTCTGAATTACAGTTATAAAATTTTTCATTGATATTTTAACAAACTGAGATGCACCTGTGTGTCAACCCCCCCTCCCCCCAAACCAGAGAAACAAACGCTCTGAGAGCCTCTAAATCTACACATACTGAAGAAAACTCCCAACAATCGAGGGACCTTCACTTATCTGACTTAATTTAACGGCTGACTGGTGTATAAAAAGTGGAAATATTGCATCAAGCAGCAAAAGGTGAGTTGATTATTTTTCAAGCAAGGCAAACCGACACCCCTATTAAATAAACTCTCGGCGGCAAAGATACGGGTATAATTACACTTTGGTCACTTAACCTCCTAGTGTACATTCCAGAACAAGTACTGCTTTGAATCAAGTGGAGAAATGCTTCTCGTTATGAGTTGTTCCTCTTAGTATGTAAAGAGAGGTTGAAGTAAAAAAAAAAAAAACATACATGAGTATTTTTCAGACCCCTTTAGGAAAGAAAACATGATTGTGTTGTGAATAGTTTTGGCAAAACAAGACTGATGAAATAAAGTGCTGCTAAAACGAACAAATGACTGCTTTCCCTGTTGTTTTATTTTTCTTCAGCCAAAGGATTCGCTGGTTGAAACGTCAGGGGACGAGTTCAATTGAACCCTAGTCTCGGTGACTCGAACTAAAGGAAACTCTGAGAAGTCCGTGCCGTGTCCTCGGACCCCCATTTGTCCGTTGGCGATGGTGAACTGCGGCGACGCCGCCGGTCTGGTCGCCTGGAAATGTGATTTGAAATTCTGATCAAAGGAGTTGATCTGGAAAGTCTGCAGTATCCCCTGCGTGGAGTCGGACTTCTTGGAGGGCGAGACCTGCTCCAGGAAGTCCTCGTCTGCTGGAGACACGGCGGACGGCGGGGTGGTCTCGTCACCTGAAAATGAAAACGAGTGCTGGGAGTCTCCGACCAGTAAACCGAAGTGAGGTTTTTCCAACGTGGACCTTAATGGAGAGCTCATCCCTGATTTGAACCTGCTGGGCGAAGAGAAATGCTTCTCATTGGAGAACAGCGGCTGCCCCGCTAAGGTGGGGTTTTCAGCGACCAGGCTGAGGCTCTGACTGGTTAAGTAGCTGTCGTTCTGACTGGTCCTCTCCAGAGCTTGTTGGAGAAATTTAGAGTATTCATGCAGGAGGCTGACCTTCTCTGTGGGAGGCTGAGTCTGGGCGCCGGAGGATCCCATGCTCTCCACAGGGCTGCTCTCAGAAACGTCGGAGGAGTTAATAGATATGCTGGAAGTCACTTCTGTATCAGCCACAGTGAAGGAAATGTCTGATTGGCCGTTTGCTTTGTTAGAGTAGTGCTCCAACAGCGTCTGAAGAACCTCATCAGGCAGAACGTTTTTCTCGTGAGCCGCCTTGATCTCCGTGCTGATGGGCTGGGGCTCCAGGATGGTGGCGGGGACAGTTTCATCGATGACGGCGGACACCACCGTTTGGGTGACAGACGGCTGGGAGGGGATGGTGCTCGCGTTCAGGCCGTAGTCCCGGCTGTTGTTGGCCATGGCGGCGTGAAGGTAACGCTTCTTTTTGAGAAACTGCATGGCGTCGTCGTAGTTTGTGCTGCTGGCTGGTTTGGGCGCCCCGCCTTGAAGAGGTTCGACTGATTCCAGGTCAGTGTTGCTCTCCACGTCTAAAAGACCCTGCTTGTCCACAATTTCAAAGGTAAACTGAGGTACCTTATCGGTTTCCTCGTAGGAGGACAGAGAGGAAGACAGGCAGGGAGGGGTTTGCTCGCTGGGCTGCTTAAGGCTTCTCTTGGGGATTTTCTTTAGGACTATTTTTGGTGGGGTTGTGTCCTCTGATGAAACGTCCTCGTCTTCGTTTTGGCTGGCGGTTTCCTCAGGAAGTTCCACCGAATAGTCAGGTAAAACATACTCATGTTTGACCTTGGATGACACAGCAAATATACACGGCGCTTCGATTTTATCCCGGCTCTGCCCCTCTTTCTCCTGCGCTTCTTCAGCGGTGAAAACATGCCCTTCTGTCAGGGCGGTACTGGCGGAGCCTGAGCTCTTTTCTGCACATTTTTGGCGCTTTTTCTTGGGTAGAGAGCACTCTTTGGAGAGAAAGGGAGACCCTGAGGAATCGCCGTCACGCAGAGGTCCCATTTTATTGGCAGCCTTGTTCGTCTTCCTCTCTCTGTTTTCATGACACATTCGCCTGTGTTTTAGAACCCGGTCCGTTCTGGAGAAGTACTGCGGACAGGAAACAGATTTAGAAAATTTTAAGCAAGACTGCTTGAAAAATGTTTCAGATGTTGGAAAATAAATTGCTATGTTTTTTATTTAGAAGTTCAATCAGCAACTTAAAAAACAGAAATATCAATGATATGGGAAAAAATTTACTTTTTTTGAGGGAAAATCAGATTTCCATCTTTGAAATAGTGGGATGTAAAGGTCTGGAAACCATATCTATACTTTAAAAAGATGTAGAAAATGATCAAATATGCCTCGCATACTTTTTAAGACCAATAGGATCCCTGTTAAGACCTATACTCCTGATTTATTATATTTGTAACTGATCTAAATGCCTTCATTTCCATGTAAACAGCTTTGTACCTGGTGACAGTAGTCACATTGGTAGGGCTTCTCTCCACTGTGAGTTCTCTTATGTCTCTCCATGTGATACTTCTGGATGAATCTCATCCCACACTCATCGCAGCGAAAAGGCTTCTCACCTGAAGCAAAACACAAAGATGTTGAACAAAAACACAACCATAAACCAAATCCAAACTGACATTAGTGTAAATCATCTAAAGCTCACCGGTGTGGATCTTCTCATGCCTCTGCAGGAGATACTTCTGAATGAACCGCATGTCACACTGGCTGCACTGAAACGGCTTCTCACCTACAGAGTCAGGAAAAATAACCAGATAAATGGTACGAATGAAGCGGATTGGACATTTCTCCACCTTATTTCTGAATGGATTTGACAACAAATATTGTATGAATTTGACTATGTAGTAAACTTTAATATGAATGTTTAATATAACCTTTAATCTGTTTAATACCCTAAAGGGGATGACATGCAGTAAGCAGTAGGGGTGTCCTGATCTGAAAATGATCTCAGTCCCATATGAGTCAAAAAACTAATGTCAGATTATATTAGTTCTGTATCTATAATCTCAAAAATTTGCTGCTAGAGAAACTTTATATCTGTTCAGTTCCTGCAACTCATTGGTCAATATTACCAAGATTAGTTGTTCTCATACCCATTACTGTTGACTATTGTTCTCAGGTTCAGTAATGTCACTTGATTTAATACTTTCTAAGATTATACATACAAAATCCATAATAAAAGCATTTGAGTTACAGGGTTTATAA
>NW_015151782.1:88919-94316 GCF_000732505.1 Cyprinodon variegatus | reverse complement strand
TATTTATGATGTTTTAAAAATTAAGACCTACGAAAGACTGATTTAAGACATTTTAATACCAATTAAGGCCTTAGTTTTATTTGGAAGAATTCAATGCCTTTTAAGACTTTTTAGGACCCACGGGAACCCTGTTCACCATCGACAGGCTGCAGCCATGTCCCGAAATCCTCATTTTCCAGCAACTTTTGTTAAAATTTAGCATTTTCCCATTTCCTAGCCTTTTCTCCGCCTCTATTTTCTTTTCCAAACATACGACTTTACGATCAACTGGAAGCAGTTCCGTGCAAACACGCAGAACTTGTTATATCTGATGTATCTGACGAAATTATTTGTATAAAAAAAAAAATTTATTTAAATAAAGTATTTTAAATGCCACTATAATCACATTTAATGAATTTTAATGCAAATTAAAGCCTTAATTTAAAAAATAATAATTGAATGACTTTTAACGACCCGCAGAAACCCTGATTTAATATCGCGTCAATATCATATCAGAAATTAAAAAGTTGCATTGGGACGTCCCTACTAAGCAGCTTGGGAATCAAACCCATGACCACAAGCTCTACATAAACTGTGCTGGCTTTAACATAGAGCCATGTGGCGCCCCCATCAGTTCTGAAGATGTAATTTTTCATGTTTGCTGAAAATGAGGTACCATGTTTAATTTTGGCTGAAATGGCTCTCCATACCATGTATCATCTACTGATAAATTATAAACATAATAAAAACAAGGCAACCTAAATGTCTGATCTAATCTACTGAGATTATAGGCGCTGCTCCAAAACAGGAAAGATTATTTATCTGAAGAAATTTAAAAAAAAAGACATGGTCAGAGGTGATTAGCTGTGATTATTATAAAGAAAAAAACAACCTGATAAACCGTACTTTAAAACCAATTTCAGAAGGAAATGCTGAGTAGCAACTACAATAGTTGCCCCCCCAACCACTGCCAGGGATAAGGTGGATGAAAACAAGCAATTTCAAATCAAGAATTTAAGGCTTTCTGTACCTGTATGAATGAAGACATGTCTCTGCAAATGGTAATTGGTTCTGAATGCAGCGTTGCAGTGAGGACAAACATGACACTTTGGGTTAGGAATGGCAACAGATCCATCATCATTCATGTCCAGGATCTAAAATAGCAAAAAAAAGAACAAAGAAATGAAGGAGTTTTCCGCTTATTTATACAATCCAGAGGTGAGGGCTAACAAATGTCCTAAAATAAAACCAATTGCGTATTTCTACCTTTGCAGGCGAGCGCTGCTTCCTTTTTTTCTTCTTGGGGTACACAGTCATGTCCTTAATTGCTTTTTTGTCCTTCTTTATATGGACTCCAGGGTCAGACAGCTTCAGCTCCTGCTTGATGTTCAGCTGTAACAGCAGGGCCAGACATAGTCAAGACATTTAATATGGCACATGACCCACTTTATGGGATACTGGGCAGCTGGCGGTTCATACAGGTCTGGCAGGTGGGAATGAGCAAAACAAAGAGAAGGACACTTCAATATTAGGATGCCTGAGGCCCCGTAGTCTGGAGGACGACCTGCCTTCACCCTCTATAGCTGAGAAATGACTCTACAGCTGGTTTTAGAGGACATCTGCATAGTTTAGGAGTGACTAAATACATGACACAAGTTGGTAATATGTTCTTATCGGTTTATGAGCTTGCAGCTCAATCTTTTCCCTTTATTTTTTTTTTTTATCAGTGATTTTAATGCAGCAGATAAAAGGATAAGACTTAAAGAGGTCACACAGTGCTCCAGCTTCTCTTGTTTGTCTGACACCAAACTGAACTGAGACTCACATTTAAAAAGGGTTGACCGCATTTAAGAAGTACAAGTACCAAAGATATAAGCACAGAGGTAAAACATATGAGGGAAAATTTTTTCTTCATTTTCTTTACTTTTCCAGAATCCTCTGTTTTTAACTGGTTGTAAGTCATAAATGTTTCCACTCTAAGGATCCACAGCCAGGCAGTTCGTGTTAACTACATCCAATGACACTGAAAACCTCCTGCTGGAGGAAGATTGCTGATTTTTAACACATTGTAAAGCTGTGAGGTGAAAAACGGTTACAAACTGCCACTGATCTCTTCTGCTATGTTCAGACCGCAAGCAGCGAGAGAAACAAAAACGCACGCGAAGTTCATCCAGATTACCATCCTGCCTTCAAATATTATTTCGCCGTGGGAGCCACTGAGACCCCCACATACTGGCGTTGCGCTGTCAGTGGGCCTCTGGCCCGGTCGCCTCTGCGCGGTTTGCCGCTGCGGCTGGAAGGCAGTTTTCATGTAAGTAATCCAAACGGCAGACACCAAGATAATAAAATTGAACATGTTTTGCCGGCAATTTTTCCAATTCCAGCAGCTGCCGCGTTGCCGTGCGTCAGATCCTCAGAAACTGAGGATGCACTGCTCCTGCTGCTCAAAACGCGCTGCGGGACGTTTTGCTGCGCCTTGATGCGCGTCAACCACTGACTTTGCAGGTAAACTAGCTGCTTCTGCCTCCTTTGTTGCTTTAAATGTAAACGTAGTATTAAACTCCAGCTTTGCAGGAATATTCTAGTATTACTCTTTGTATTTGTCTATGTGACCTCATAAAAAATACTTTGTGAAAAGCTGTTTCAACGATCTAGAGGGAGGGATCAAACTGACAAAAACATTAGCATTGGGAAAAATGCTGAACTGAAAAATATTTCCTCTAACCTTTAAAGAGGTCAGTCCTACAGGGTAAATCCTTACCTCTGCCTACATCCCCCAAAATGCACCGCTGTTGAAATTAAGGATATTTCTATCAGCATATTTTCGAAGAATAATTCTTAGGTGTGTATTTTGTTACATACCGATATTAGGGCTGCAACTAATGATGATTCTGCTGATTGATTATTCTGTTGATTTGTTTTTTGCTTGTTTGAATAATAATTGGATAGAAAAAGGTTAATTAAACAAGATTGTATATAGAATTTAAAACAAATGAAGCTAAAACTGCCACTTGATGATTTCTGGATAGGTTTTTCATCTCAAATGCAAGTCTTTATACATTTCTTTCTACCATTTTGGCATTAAAACGTCGCTGAGTGGGTTACTCTTTCAGCTAATGGAATGTTTTATAGTCTGAACATGTCCAAATAACAATTAATCAATTTAATCTAAATTAGCTGAGATTTTAATAATTGAATAATCACAGTTTATCCGATTAATTGTTGATTAAGCTAGTTGATTAATTGTTAATTGATATTGTTTTATTGCCCAGCTCCAGTGGGGTAATAAGGGTTTTTCACACAAAGTATGAAATTGTGTGATTTCCAGCAATAAAACTTTTACTGATTATTTTGTCATAATTTAAATCCATCTAAAGAGAACATTTAAAAGACAACCAGAATTGGTTACAGGATCAACTGACAAAATTCATCCTCTTAGATTCAAAGTTAATGATAGAGGAACAGTCATGAGGAGACTTGATTCGTTTTCATTTCTTCCTAATAACATACATGTTATAAGATATTTTAAAGCTAACATTAAATCCTTGAAAACGGTTTAATGAGAGATGCTGAAAGCAGAACTAAACACGTCATTTTGACATTTTTATTAAGGATAGCTAGCTTCCTCGATCAGAAACATGGGTTTAAATGCAAAGAACTAAAATTTTTAGCATAGATAAACCATCAGGGGGTTTGTACAGCAACTGAAACATAAACTGGAAATATTTAACCAACGAGAAGTGTTTGAAACCCTGCCCTCTATAAAACTCCACCCTTGTGGGTAGCCTGCAGCTTCAGTGTGACCTCTTAGGACTGTTTGCTGCACAGACAGCAGGATCCTCAAATAAAACCATCAGAAAAGTGAACTCACTGGCATATGAAGCGAGTAGGACAACTTGTTGAGTTTAAGGGGGAAGTTGACTCCAACCTCGCCTCCTCCCTCCTCTTCCAATCCTTCCACGCCGTTCTTTGTCACCTCCTCCGGCATCATCAGCTGCTGTGGAGGGACCAGGTCATGTGTAACCAACGAACCTCCAGTCAAATCCTCGTCATCTTCATCGTCATCATCCTCAGCCAAAAGGGGCTGGTTTGCAAGCGATCTCTCCCCGAGGGTCATCACCACCAGTCCCCCAGTGCCCAAACAGACTCTTCCTCTGCCGTCTATCCCTCCGCTGCTGCATTTCAGCAGCATCCCATCCAACTTGTCCTCAGTGTTCATCTTACATCGAGTATTCCTATGGTCTGTAAAATGAAAAATTAGAAGGAGATAGGATTTAATTTAAACATAAAGAAACCAAAACATGTCTATAAATGTAAAGATAATAAAAAAAAGCCTTGGAGCAAACACTTGTCAGGCAGCAAAAAGGAAGAAAGACTCAAATTACGAACAAAGGTCTGAAAGGTTAGTTTTCAGTTCCTAAATAAAACATAAACTGAACACTTTGGTCACGCTGTTTTGTTTATGTCACATTTAAATGTAGAGTGAAATAAAACGGCTAAAAAAACTGGGTTGATACCTGGGTTAATGGTTGTTATGATCGCACAGAGGTGGATATCTAATGTCAACAATGTCTGCTCCCAGGAAACTGTCAACTTTTTCAACTAAGGCAGCTGTTACTTCTTTAATTATATATTTCAAAACAAACTATATGGTTCCAAGCATCTAAAAAGCTAAGTAAATCAGCTTAAAAAGATTAGAATTGATTAACTTACATGTAAAAGCAGACGAGTGTAAAGATAAACAGACAGATAACCTCAACTTTAACACATCTGTTTAAAGACAGAAAAAAACAATGATATTATAGTATGATAAATTAACAGATTACATGGATTTACTTCCCTGGACTGGTGTAGAAGCTTTATTTTAACATAAAGTCTCATTAAAAAGATAACAACTAGCGTTAGCAATGGCTTCAAATCAGCTAAAGCTAGCTAACGTAGCATTTATGGACGTTTTTAAAAGGAGTTTTACAAGAGTTCAGCTAAATGAGCAGAAAGCCGCCAGACGTTTTCTGCAACGGTGATAAGAGAGACAGCAGTCAATGTAAACAGACTCACTGTAGCAGGCAGGTCAAACGGCCTGAGACCCCAGTTAGCCAACTAGCTCACCGCGCTCAGCAAAGCTGCTACATTGCATCGGAGCGACTGAAACAGGAAGAGAAGGCGGCTGACACTTCAAAATAAAAGCACTCTAAAAACGTTCTCTGAGGGGTTGCAGTCTTTTTCTAACAGGGTGCTTTGAGAGAAACAAGATAAAACCATAAGTAGCTGACTGCAGATTACTTACACCTCGTTAAATATCTCAGCGTTTGGAAGGCACCTAATAGATGTAAAAAGACCTTATTTCAAGCTCGAGATTAACTGCAAATGCATAAAAACAAACTTTTTTTCCAGACAGTAATTTATGTTGAACAAACT
>NW_015151782.1:67444-88217 GCF_000732505.1 Cyprinodon variegatus | reverse complement strand
TCGTAACATCATGAGAATAAAGTCATAACATCATGAGAATAAAGTCGTAACATCATGAGAATAAAGTCATAACATCATGAGAATAAAGTCATAACATCATGAGAATAAAGTTGTACTCTCGTAATGTTACGACTGTACTCTTGTAATTTTACGACTTTATTCTCGAAATAGAAGAAAAATAGAATCTCTAGCCTGGCTCTAATACTCTGTCGTACAAAAGGAATGAACGCCAAGGTTGGAGACATGCTTCAGATGAGCTCTTGTTTGATCTAAACAAGATATGTGACATTTAAAAAAATGTTATGAATGTATTTATTACCAAGTGTGCATAAAGTTTTTAAAAGGATAAAATG
This sequence comes from Cyprinodon variegatus, assembly GCF_000732505.1. NCBI lineage: Eukaryota > Metazoa > Chordata > Actinopteri > Cyprinodontiformes > Cyprinodontidae > Cyprinodon > Cyprinodon variegatus. The sequence goes on along the minus strand of NW_015151782.1, from coordinate 87,864 downwards.
ACACTAAAGTGTTCAAAACTTAATATAGAAAAATATATTTTTTCTATATTATATATTATTTCACAACACAATTATATCATTTGGTTTCAAAGTGTATTTGAAATGGTTGTTTTAAACAACAGCTGTTTACGGGGTTTAAATGGTTTAACAAAAAAATAAATAAAAACATAAACAAAGAGGTAAATGGTATATGGTGAACAGATTGATGAATGAAGTCCAGCAAGAAGAAAAAAAGACATAAATATTTGGTTTAAAGTTGTTATAATGTCCACATTTAAATAAATAATTCCCATGAATGTTTATTGATGAGATCGTGTTAAAACGCCTCTTTTAATTTGAAAGATTTCACAGGAAAAAACACTTTACTTAAAAAAACTTGACAATCTTTCCGGCCTGTGTGTAGCTAGCTACTTAGCCGCTAGCTTAGTCAACGGTTTGTCAATATTAGTCCAGTTTCCGGCAATGACTTAATATCAACAGAGCTTAGCATATTTGACATTCCATATACAGAACTTATTTGGGAGCTTGAAAGGCGTAAATTGATTCCTTCTCCTAAATTAGCTGAAGCAGAGCTAGCATCCACCGCTCTGCTGCACTCTGCTTGCTCGCTGATACGACAGACACTAGCCCTTATTATAACTTGACCATTAGACCATGCCAAATTCAAATATAGCAATATATATTCTTACCTATGTGGGTTAGAGCTGTTTAACAGTCATCACTATTTGGCACAACTCCGAAGTGCTGCAGAGAATAATGTTTTACACTATCACGTTTGATGAGGACAGACATGCAAGATGTGTGTTTGTCGCCATCTAGTGGGTGACACGAGGAAGTTCCTCATTACGTTACTCGCTGATCTACTGAGATGTTCTAATTGCGCAGATGTGAGCACAGATTCGATATTTAAGGTCTCTGTTAGTGTATTATAGTTCAAATATGCATTATGAAAAACAAAAAAAAAACAGCTCTTTCTATGGGAATATTTAATCAATGTGAGGCCTTTTTTTTAACAGTAACATAAGGTGTTGGTGGCCTATAATGATTTGTGCAAAGCTTATAAAACTCTTTCAATAACTATCAGCATAGGTCATAAAGCACTTTAAAAATAAAATGTAATGCCTTTAAATGTTTTTAGTCTGAACACACAACATTTCTACCTAAATTAAAGCTGAAATATTCCGACCTACCAAAAGATTTATCCTGCAACTACCGTAAGTTTTTGTCTTTCATTTTTCCTTATTCCCAAATCTTTTCGAAGTTTAAACAAACTGTGTTCTCTATATATAAGTCCAAATAATCAACTATGACAGTTAAACTCTCTATTGGAATGCTAAAAAAAAAAAAAAAAAGCATTCCCACAGCATAATGCTGCCACCACTATGTTAATATGGAGATGGTGTCTTGGGGGTGTCAGTTTTTGCCCAAAACATATGCCATGCATGTTAGCCAAAAAGTTTTTTTTTTAATCATCGCAGAGTTTTTTCTTTCATATAATCACTGTAGAAAGATGTAGGTTTTACGGTTTTCCTTGATTTATTTGAAAATATTTTTTCATTTTTTCCCCTCCCTTAAAAATAAATATAAATCAGTACTTTTAACATGAGTAAAAAGATATTTGACATGTTTTAAATGTTTTTTTTTACTTCACATGCCAGGAGATCTGTTTCACTCTTTTCAATGTGTTTCATTTGAAGCTTAATTTATCCAAAAAATGTGTTTTACTGATTTTTGCGAAAATTTGTAAGAAAAACACAAGTTTAGGAAATCCAACAGGCGTCTAAAGATAAAGAATAGAAATGTGAACACCTTTGCAGAGCTGCAAAGTGCTATCCTATAGCTTTAGAGTTGCTTTTTAATATCAGTTACCTGACATGTTGCTCTAATTGTGTCACAAACCGATAGTAAAACAAAGAAGCGCCCAATTGTAAACTATTTTAATCCAGGAATAAAATGAGACGCGCCTAATTCTTCTTAGAATGGCACCTTTGCTCAAAAAAGCGACATGCAGGGTGTAGAGATAAGAAGATACCCTGTCACACCAGCATTTTTCTCTCACACGCACAGACGGTGCTGAGAGGAATACTAATCAACCTGTTTGCCGTCAAGTGCAGCAGGCAGCTTGGTGCGCAACTTTTCCATCCAGCACGCACTGACAGCTCTCTGCCAGCATATCCACATCTCACCGAGCATTTCCCTTTGACTGAACCGTGAGTGGGCTGTTTCCACTTCAGTGTTGATGCTCTACAAGACGCCGGAAAGATTTAATCAGAGCTCACTACTCCACCACCTCCAGAGAGGGAAGCCCCCCCACGCGTTGCGCGCCTGGATCCCCGCGGCTTTATATATATATTTATTTAAACACACGTTCTCGCAGCCCGGGTTTGCGCGTGTACGCGCACGCGGGGCACCTACACGTGTGTTTAAAAAGACCTAAGTCCTCAACAGTTGCCACCAGATAGAAGGAGAGGGAGGGAGAGACGGCAGACTGAGGACCGGACGGACGCCGCTCTGCCCGGCTCTGCTCCTGACATGCAGTCGCTCATTTCTCCGGTGACCAAAGCCATCCTAGTTGCGCTCTTCATCTTCGCCATCCTGCTCATCCTCTATGTGATCCTCTGGTACATCTGCAGGGACGTGGACTGCGACCACGGAATTTGAGGATTCCGTTAAAGCAGGAGGGGGGGTAGAGCTGGAAAACCCCAATGGAGCGCACAGAGTCCTGCCTCATCCCGTAAGTGCTGTCCTGTCTTCTTTTGTTTATTTATTTAGACTTAAGCCGTGCGTAATTTCCCTCTAAGATATGTGGGTCTATGTTTCTGTGCACACGCGCTGCTCCTCTCGCGCGTAAAGGTGATAACCAGGGTGCGCAGACCTGAGGAGAGCCCCTGATTCCCGCCCGGCTCCACTTGACAGCAGTCATCCATCACCGGATGAGAACAAGCTGTTACAACTGGAAATAAAAGACAATCAAAGGTTTTTCCAACGTCTTAAAGGGGAGGAAATGAGTGTGGGCTCAATTACTAACGGAGAGCGCCAGTGACATTGCGGTAAAAGACGAGCGTGTTCCTTAAGGTCAAGAGCAGCAGTGTTTACCCGCGTGTTTCCCGCACCCCCCTCCTCCTCCTCAGGTCATATACACCCGCAGCATTAGTTCGTGTTCAGTTCCTCTCTGTCTCTGAGGATGCTTTCACGCCGGGGTTGCACGTCCAACGAGATAACGGGATTATCTCCACCGGTTCCATGTGCGTCTTCCTCCTAATCTGCCTTGTTGTGCCATGTTTTGCGTCCTTATCGCAAATGCTTTTTTTTTTACGCATAGCGCAAATGCCCCCACTTGACGTCTGTGAGCGTGTTTGGACTTAACATGTCCAGTATTACTTCACTTTAAAAACAAAATAATAACGCACCTGTTAATGAAGGGGCTGTCTCTTGTGTTCCCCCTAAAATATAATTTCACTTAATCCCAATTCGACTGATAAATGGTGCATATTTCTTCTCCAACCTTTAGAAAAGCGATTTAATTGTGATCACTGTTGAGTAGAGAACTGCAAGGACGAATCAAGGGCATGTTTGCTTTTCTTTATTGAATTTCAGGAGAGAAGGGATTTACAGCCCATGTCTTCAGCTTTGCGTGAATCCTTGCAGCATAAATTTATGTTACTCATCTTGATGGAAGTAATGGAAGAAAAAAAAGAGGGGGGTGGGTGGTGGGTTACCCCAATCCCCTGTGAAATAGATCTGCTGGTAATTACTGAGTGATAATCACTGGCTCGTCTCACTCTGTATTTAAACCACTTCCTTTTCTTTTTCATGTTAACACCATAAACTCATGAGAGGATTGCAGCAGCCTGGCATCCTTTTGTAGCCAAAGGGAAGGGAGTTTGAACATTGTAAAAATATCTTCTTTTTTTTTAGTTTTAAGTGCTTTCCACTCTGTGTTGGAAGCAGCCATGAGAAAGAAATCCTGCAGTCTCACAAAAACACTGGAAGGAGTCTCCTGTGGAGAGAAGAAGGACCACAAAAAGAGTATTATTATTTTGCCACACTTGCCTGTGAATGCAACAAGCCCATCTTGTCTCTTTAAAACTCAAACACTGATCCACATGCTGTTTAAGTGACTGTCTAGTAATGACATGATGAGGGAGCAGGAGGAGAGTGGCAGCTGCTGCAGCTGTTTCTGTCTAATCAGGTGTCCTGGGCTGTTGTTAAGGAACGACCGAGGAAGAGGGTGTTTGGGTGACCGTGCATGGCTGTTCAGTTTGTTAAAAAAGAAAGGCGGTGTGTGACGGTGTGGGAGGGGGGGGTTAAACACTGACATGCTCCAGAATTACTGATAAAAGTGGAGCAGGAAGGGCTCAGCGGGACTCGTAATGGAAGGCAGCTGTGTGTTTCTGTGTGTGTGTGTGTGCAAATGGGCTTAAATTTATACAACTTACTCAGGTTTATTAAAAAAAGTGTTTCCTGATATGTCATATTGACCAGTTTTGCTCTGTTAAAAAAAACTAATCTCACATTGCTGGTGAAGATTCTCAGTCATCCATAGTTATTTCTAAAAAAGTTAAAAGGAAGCCATTTACATTAAGAGAGAAAAATAACCTTAATCAGAGGAGGAGGACTCGGGTTCCAGCTCTTGAAAACCTATAATGCAGCTTTAGATCTGATTCCTTCCCATTATCACCTCAATCCTCATCGCCACACAGGTGACCAAAACATGTCTCCTGTGAGCCAGGCCAATAATGACCCTAACGTCTCCCCTTTACAAAGTGGACCTGTTTCCGTTCAATATGCATGTTTTCTAAGCCATAATAAGGCTCTCGTTGGGCTACTGAGCTCCACACTAATCCAGACAGTTTAAATTGAGAAAGCTTTATGGGTGGGGAGTGAAACGTCTTCCAACTTGGAAAAAAAAAAATCAAGTGGTTTTTTACTTTTTTTGGAAGAAACTCACATTAAAAGTTTAACAATTTGTCCCCTTGTGCTGCCACAGTTTATCATTTCTATTGGGCTGATGGACAAGATTGTGTCATGGAAACTTTCTAAATGGAAGGATAGTGAAACATAGTGTTCACAATTTTTAAGAGAAAAAAAAGGAAAGGAGTAGTGTTCATTTCTATTTATAAGTGGAAGTGCATGCTTTCGTCAAATTAGACCAAAAACCAAATATTCTACAGTATCATATTACATGGGAAAACATGGTGGTGGCACTGTTTTGCTGGGGGCATACTTTTCTGAGAAGGTGAAGCCAAAACTAGGGCAAATCTGGGAGAGAGTCCATAGGAAACTGCAAAAGATATGATCAAACATGCAGCTAGACCTACAGTGGAATGGTTTAGATCATAGCTTGTTTATATTGGTAAATGGTCTAGTTAAAGTCAGGAAAAACTCCATATCAGAATCTGTAAAATTTGAAAAACAACTGCTGCTCCCAGCGACTCTCCAACCAATCTACACCTGAGCATCTTAGGCACAAATAACAGAGACATGTAGGTGTAATTACAGGGAATGGTAGTTCTATAATACTTCTGAAGATAATCTACAGTTTCGTCTCACTTTGCAGCTATGTTCTACTAAGGAAAAAGTTTAACAGGTTTATTAAATGTAAAAGTATAACAGAAGTTGGATCTGGAACTCAGTGGACTGGTGAACCGGAACTGGAAAGTCTGAAGGGGAGATCACAATGATCAGTTCAGGGACCGTAGGAAATTTGACTGAGGCTTGAATATTACCGGAGAGGGACTCACGTCTGAGGGGGCTCTTGTCAAACCTTGAATCCAGCATGTGGGGGTTAATCCAGAGAAGAGGGAACTCGATGGAGCGCGGAAAGATAGACAAGCGTTGGACCCAGAGGAGTAAAGGAGCAGGCTGTCTCTTGGATTTCCGAAGAGGACTTGAACGGATCATGTGGAGATTTTCCCCTGCTCAGTGCGTTCTCAGTTAATCCTTCCAGGGGGAGAAGGTCCAGGTATCCAGTTACTCAGGAATGCTTCCTGCCAAAGAGGAAAGACAAAAACTAGATAAGACTCAGAGAAACAAAGCTTAGGTTAGACTCTGCTAATCTCAGCTTGGCTAGAGTACCCAAAAGTGGCAAACACTCTGGAGTCGAGGTAGTGACAGCCCACTGCTCAAATACTCCTCCAGTAATGATCCAACGAGCCGCAGGTGTGTAGGGAGGCCCAACGAGAACAGGGCACCACCTGTTGGTCGAGAGAGAAAAACAAACAACCCACACAAACTGGATTCCTAACATTTTCAGCTGATTTGAAACCAAATGTGAAAAAGTATAAGGGGTCTGATTTCTTCTTAAGGGTCCAGCATGCAATGGTATTGAACTTGACATCTTTTCAACATGTCTAACCAACATTTCCCACTTGATTTTGTTTTGACTCGACCAAAATATTCATCCTCTGACAGGGAAATATTTCTCCAGAACAGGAATTTAGCCTTGACTCTTTCCAGTTTTCATGTATTGCAAATTTTAATAAAGATATTAGGAAAAAAAATTTTCACAGACAAAATATTAGGAAACATATAAGATGAATACTTTAAAGCGGTATAAACGGTTTTAATTTTAGTCTGCAGTCTACTTTGTCACTTTATCAACCACCTGCTGGATTTCCTTTGATCATTTTCCCATTGGAAAAGGAGCTGATTATTCCAGCTGTTGTAGCAGAAGAACAAAGTTAAGATCTTGGTCTACAATCTAAACTTCATGGGGTTACAGTATGAAGAGATCAATACATGTGGTTCGACTCGATAGAACAAATGCATCCAGGAATGGAATGCATCCTAACAGCAAACCATGGAAGTGGCAGCATTATGCTATGGGGTTCATCGACAGACAATGAATGAATTGTCAGAAGTGAAGCAAAGTAGGAATGTGTTACCGGAGGTAAGACTTTGTTGAAAATTGTGCATGTTTGAAAATAGTTTAATCCCAAACCAAAACATCGAGTGAGAGAGAAAAAAAAAGTGCTAAAATAACATTCAGATTGGGAAAGAAGAATGCATGTTAATGTGGGAGAACGAGTCTGTCAAATCAGACAACCAGCATAAATTCCTTAGCTTGAAGCAGCTGGATCAGCCAGGAAATGGGCCAAAATCCATATTAATCCGTTTTAATTCCAGGTTATAAGCAAACGAAATAGGTAAACTCCAAGAGGACAAATATTTTTGAACACAGGCATAGACAATCGATTAAAAATGAGGTAACTAAAACGATACTTATATAAATACATAGTTAGTATTCCAACAACACAATGCATGCTTTGACCCATGTATTCAGTTAATTTGAGATACAGTGGGGCAAAAAAGTATTTAGTCAGCCACCAATAGTGCAAGTTCTCCCACTTAAAAAGATGAGAGAGGCCGGTAATTTTCATCATAGATATACCTCAACTATGAAAGACAAAATGAGAAAAAAAAATCCAGAAAATCACATTGTCTGATTTTTAAAGAATTTATTTGCAAAATATGGTGGAAAATAAAAACGCTCCTTTGTAACCGGGTTGGATCCATCGCTGAATGAGTCATGTTACTCCGCTTTAGTCTTAACTCCCCCGAAACAACAAAAGCTGAAATTAGCTAAAAGTTCATGTTAGGCAATAAAACACCTGATCAGACACATTTTGGTTCTGTGATGTACGATTTAATTTAGAAGGGAAATGTTTCCTTTTCATTTTGAGACAATGCAGTGGTCCTCAGGGTGGCTAAAACTTAAACAGTGTTGCTTTAAAACACTGAACAGGATTTGAATGTTTGGAAGGGAAAAGGAGGAACATTCCTCAGACCTTCTGATGTGTTGATGTGACAGCCAGTCCCAGCCTACCAAAGTCTTGTTTTAGCCAATAAGGTAAAAAGACATCTTGACGACCCAAAAATACAAAAATCCACTTGTTTTTCTTTTTTAAAGACAAATAAGGGATTCTGACAAAACAGATGTGAGCATCCTGCTGCGCTGCCATGTTGATTGTGGTTTAGCTTTAGAGCTTCACACCTCTTGTTTTCATCACAGCTTTATGTCTCCACTTAAACTGCAACGTGATTGGCTGACTTGTGCTTGGTAGCTTTTTAATATGGTTTCATAGCCATATTTTTATGATTTTGTTTTTACCTCAACTACAAACCCTTGTACAGAAATTTATGAAACTTTACTAAATATACCTAAGACTTTCAAAGAATATTCTAGTTTTTGTAGTTTGAAATAAAATAAAAAAAATGTTCTTGATCAATAAAATAGACAACAATTGAAACAAAATGAAATGAAATGAAACAAATTTGAACAAAAAAAGGACAAAAAAAACAACATATATGGTAAAATTGCCAAGACTTAATTATAACATCAAATATAAGGTAGGACTGAAGATACCCTCTAATTATTCTGACTGTATTTGAGCTGTTCTGCAAAAAGGAATGAACCAAAATTTTAGTTTCTATAAGTGTTAAGTTTGTAGTGACATACTCTTAAGGTTTCTAAATTTAATCCCTGGAAAATGTGATCATACACATGATGATCATACAAGGTATAACTTAATCGGACTAAATAAAAATGCAGGCCACACTTTTCATATTTTATTTATAAGAAATTTAAAATCACGTTGGATTTTCCTTTTCCTGCACAACTTATGATTACCGGTACTTTAAGTTCCTTCATCTAAAAAAGCAACACAGATGGAAGTATGTTGTCTGTACTTTAAAAAAAAAAAGGCTTTCAGGGCAACAATATCTTTTAATTGCACCATGCATCTATAGATCGGGTCTGGTATTTTTCAATCTTTAAAAACAGTTATTAGAACATATAGCATTTATTTTCATTCAAACTTTGAAAATCTGGAAAATTGATGATAGCAAACTAAATAAAAAAAAAAAAACTAAACCCCATTTGATTTACATTTGCTTACATATGTTGTACACTGGTTTATAAATATGTTTAACTTTAATATTTTGCATTTGGAGAAAGAAAAAAACGTTACTGTGAGTGTTAAAGATCACAAATACCAATGCATTCACTAATGTTTATACTCCATCCATTACTGTTTTAATAACTTAATAAAAAGATACAAATGATTAAATAAAACCAAGATAAAAAAGTGTCATGAAAATATAAGAATTGCACCTTTAAAAAGGCAGAACCAGCTTTAATGTATCAGAGGACTTTCGCGTTTTGATGTTTTCACTGCTGTTGGTACCGTACGTATGAGACATGCTGGTATCCATCACCTCTGTCTTTTTTCCTCTTCCTTCCATTATATCCCTCATATGGACAAGCAGCTCTCCCAGACTTCTTTCAAACCCACAGCCAGCCCTGATTCACATTCCTACTCATATCATCCTTGAAAGCGGTGAAACTGGGGTCAAGATCACGCAGCATCCCATATGTTCTTGTCCTCACATGGAGGGTCTTAAATATGCTCTCAAAAAGATAAAGCTCTTCAACACTTAACGCAGCACACACACCTCAAAGCCATAAAAATAGATTGTGAGTGACTCAGCCGTTATGTAAAGTCCATCTCTGATAGGGCCGCCCGGGGCTGTTTATGTCAGTTTAGCTTGATGGCGCGAGAACTGAGGTGACACATGTCTGCTGTGTCCGAGTTTCCCTACACACTCACGCATCCATACACACACTCTTCCCTGGAATATGCCCCGGAGCCTCTATTCAGTCTTTGCTCTTCCTTCCTCCCAGATTCTCTGTGTGGGCCCCCCGATGGACAAGGATGTGATATAGTCAGCGTAATGGACTCCCTCCAGCCCAAACACTGCACATAATAAGCATTAGAAGAGACTGGGATGGAGACTTTGAGTTACACATGAATCACATCCACAGCCCCTTTGGCCAGGTAGACAGCCCAGTGGGGAAATTTAACAGGAACATTTCACCAGAGCATGATGGGTATTTTTAGCTAAAAGCCATCTTTGCTAAACACACCACTTGATGAAGTCATCATTCAACAAACATATATGATTTAAAATGTATTGATTAAATTCCGGTAAAACTTTTACCAGGTTATGAAATGTGTGTGTATAATGTGCCTTACTTCTGTTTACTTTCCTACAGAGACTTTTGCAGACTTCAAAACACATTATAGAGCCAATCCGGTGTATTTGCATTCTTTAAGAAGTGCAATTATCCTTCTTGGTGAGATTTATAGAAATACTTTCCAAAGTGGACATTTTAAGTACCCGGTTTTTGATGCATTTTCTGAAAACTTGATTTTCAGGTATCTGAAGAGGCACCAGTTCAATCTGTCACTTCTCAAATTTACATTCCTATTGGGTACCAACTGCTTACTGTTTCATCTTTCTTTTTCCCTTTTGTACATGTAGACAAATCACTTTCTACGTTTTAAAACATTTTTTTTATATGTGTTATGTTGAACAGGAAAAAATAATATAAAAAAAAAAAATACATACATAGGTATATATAGATGTTTGCATTTGCAGCAGTTACAAAAATAAAGTAAATAAGTTAATCTCAACATAAAACATCCAAGAAAAGATTCTGTAAAGGAATCTAAGGATGTTCAAAAGGCAGCAGGAAGTAGAAAAAGTGTCAGGTTTTGTTTCTGTTATGTTTTTCTTTTGAGTATCCAGTTTTGCTTTGCTCCTTGTTTTCTAGTTTTAGTGGTTTAATTCTTAGTTTATTGAGTTCTTTGATTCTTTTCTCAGATACTGTCTTAGTCTTGGTTCTGTTATATTTTTCTTTTTAGTGTTCCGTCTTGCTTTACCCCTTGTTTTCTAGTGTTAGCGGTTTTATTTTTATTTTGCTGTGTTCTTTGCTTTTTTTCCAGTTTCTGTCCTAGTCTGGTTTCTGTTATGTTTTCTTTTGCGTGTTTAGTTTTCTTTTCTCCGTGTTTTATAGTCCTAGTAATTTAATCATTTTGTTATTTCCAGTCTTCCAGGTTACTTTTTGTTGCTCTCTGCTGCCCTCTTATGTTCTCCTCCTTCCCTAGCTCTTTCCCTCTCTTGTTCTNCGACCCGTTACTAGCATGGGGTACCTAATAAAGTGGCCGGTGAGTGTATACATGTTTGCATTTGCAGCAGTTACAAAAATAAAGTAAATAAGTTAATCTCAACATAAAACATTCAAGAAAAGATTCTGTAAACAATTCTAAAGATGTTCGAAAGGCAGCAGGAAGTAGGAAAAGTGTCAAGTTTCTGTTTTTGTTATGTTTTTCTTTTGAGTATCCAGTTTTGCTTTGCTCCTTGTTTTCTAGTTTTAGTGGGCTAATTCTTAGTTTATTGAGTTCTTTGATTCTTTTCTCAGATACTGTCTTAGTCTTAGTTCTGTTATATTTTTCTTTTTAGTGTTCAGTCTTGCTTTACCCCTTGTTTTCTAGTGTTAGTGGTTTTATTTTTATTTTGCTGTGTTCTTTGGTTTTTTCCAGTTTCTGTCCTAGACTGGGTTCTGTTATGTTTTCTTTTGAGTGTTTAGTTTTCTTTTCTCCATGTTTTATAGTCCTAGTAATTTAATTATTTTGTTATTTCCAGTCTTCCAGGTTACTTTTTGTTGCTCTCTGCTGCCCTCTTATGTTCTCCTCCTTCCCTAGCTCTTTCCCTCTCTTGTTCTGTGCAAACCTGCTACCAGTTTCCTCATTAGCCCTCTCTTTGTCTCAGTCTCCTTTAAAAACCTCCTCTCTTCAGTTCCTCTTTGCTGGGTCCTCATCATACACCGTCCAACTTCGTCTCTCTGAGCCTTCCTCCTTGAGTTTTTGATTCCCTGATGTCTCCATGGTTTTCTGGTTTGTGTTCTACTTATTTTTCCTATGTTTTGAATTTTGGATTCCTAGTTTCTTGTTTGTTTGGACTTACCGTAGTTTTTTCAGTTACTCTTCATTAAATCTACCATAAATTCACCTCTGCCTGCCTCTGCTTTTGGGTCAACTAACCATAGCCAAATCCTGACAAAAAGCTTATCTAGTCCTGTTGTTAGATCATTCTGCAAGTTCGTCATTTAAATGAGTTATATTATAATCCATGCATGCATATTTGTATGAATGCACAGTCACATGCATGTATGGACAGAATATCAACACATATCAAAATAACAGCAAATACAGATTACTCAATCCGCTCTAGATTAGAGATTAAAGAATGTATGCACTATTCAGAATTAGCTGAACATTTTATCATGTTCATATTTATACACATTATTTATATTACTCCTTATATTTTCTCATGAACTGTGCGATATTTGTGCTTTGCTTAATTTCTTCATCTAAACCATTCCAATTAAATAACTCTGCAAACTTATACATATACTGCAAAGAGTGATGCAAGCACATGTTTGCTTTTATTAGATTCTCTTCTCAGATCATACCTGCCCTCTCTATTCTTTAGGAAATTTCAAATATGCTTTCGAAGCATAGCATTTTTAAATTGTAGTATGTCAATAAATTTCATTAGATTTGATTTGTAAAAAATGTGAATTTGTATGTTTCTGAGACCAAACATTGTACCGTATCATTTATCTTGATGGAATAATGACAGAGAGAAATAATCATACCAATGCTTTTTAATTTTAATTAAATTTTGGAATAAAAAAAATAGTGCTTTACAGCTTATTTCCATTTGAGTAGGTTCTGATCCCTGCTTGTGAGGCAATCGGGGCCCAATTGGCAAAGTAGATCTGAAACATAGAAAACGGTTTTGTTTCCTCTGGGTCGGTAAAATTCTTATTTTCCTGAGTTTTCTATCTCTTTATTGTTTTGCTCACTTTTTTTTTTTTTTTTTTTTTTGCTCACTTTTTGAGTAGAGTTGCGTGAATGTTGATAAAGCATTTATTAGAGGTAGGCATGCTGAGAAATAGCACCACATAAAGTCAGTCCATACTATATTTGGGCCATTCAGCCCATAGACGATAGAACTTTAACTCCTCTCTGCATCTATTTACGCTCGCCCAGATCTCTACAGTTCACTAGCCAGTTGCCAGATCCACTAATGAAAAACATTTAACTTATCAGTTAAGAAGAAAAGAGGCAACCTGAGCCTTCTGAGCCCCTTTCCTTGTTAAGTCAGTGAAAGTGAAAGCTTGACCGCTGCTCACCTTTTTGAAGAAGCCATTCCTCATCTCTATCATGAAGCTGAAAGGATGTGGCAATGCTTGTGGCAAATCCTTTCATGATTATGTAGGCATCATCAGTTGACACTGATATATTTTTGACCCATCAAAATAAAGATAACAAAACAACAGTTATCAATATATCTTTTTTTTTCTTTAGTAAAATGTATACTTTTATTCTGCACCACTGTCGTCGTTTGTGGATGTTTTAGTTTTGAAAAATGTATCATTTTAATGAAAAAGTTGTTGGTATAACCTTTAACTAATATAACATTACTTATAGTTTATTTTGCAATATATTATGTATTTTTACTTTATCTTTCCAGGGATTCTAAAACTTTCTTGTTAACCAAAGGAGGGGTTGGCAGTAAAAAAAAATGATCTGAATATTGTTCTTGGCAGTCTCACTATCACCAGAAAGAATCATTATGAGACTCTTGAGGCCCTGACTCTATCCGCCAAATCTCTGACCCTCCCACAAAGTGAAGTTTATCAGAGATTTTGGCCATGGACAGGATGCATTTGCCTCCAGTAGTCCTGACCTTTACCTCACTGAAAACTAAAGGGATTAATTTGGGGATGCAGTTCATGCCAGACTGACCACCTCTACCACACTGGCTGTCTTACAGCACCCCTGGCTGAATAATTAGGTCCCATCCCACACTAGTGCTTTACCAAGCTGGATACCTGCATGAGGAGGAGTAGCCTAATTATATGTGTGTGGTTGCAAAGTTGTGCTGCAGGCTGTGAGGGCCATGTGTGGCTAAATGTATTAACTGTTTAATAGTCAATAACACAAAACTAAAGTCAATGGAGAGTTGGGTTATTTGTTTAGTATTTTGATGAACTGGTGAAGTTTTTACTTCTGTCTAGAGACATGATGACTAATTAAATATCAATTATTATGGCTCAGAAAATGTTCATTTGTAACTTTAATTGTAGTGGACATTTGAAAAATAATATTGAGATACAGTATATAAGGTGTAATCATCCCACACATCCAAAAATGATGAGTATAAGTTAATTGAAAAAAAAAAATCCTGACATTTTTTTTGTATGAAAGGGCTCTGATGCAATATAGTACAAAAACTTGTACAGTGACTGACTTTTAATGCCATTTTACATCTTTATTCAAAAAACAACTTTAGTTTTCATTATCTGGCTTCTATGTGATCATACAAACACAAAGACGTGCTTGGCTGTAAAAGAAAAGAGAAATCCTCAATGGTTTTCAGAATATTTTGCAAAAAAAAAAAAAAAACATCTGAAAACGTTATTCAGTTCCCCTAAGTTAGCACTTCTTACACAGCGTTGGAAGTGTTTTCTGTGTCTCTTCAGTCCAGGCTTGGACTGGGAGCTATTTTTGGCCCTGACATTTTTCCATCTACACTTATGGCCATCCTAAACTGCCAGATTGGGAAACATCCCAACCTGGCAACAATGCACATAAGACAGGAAATGTTGCCTTTAGATGCAAAACCCCATCATGCATTTATGTTTGAATATTTTTGCTAAATAGCCTCTGCAACCGTCAAATCTGTCCCTGTGCGCGACCACGCCACCACGTTCTGCAACCGTCTTTGCGCACCTCGAAAAAATCCTGACTAGGCTTCGGACGGTCGCAAACCCGCGCAGACCTCAAGAGGAAGTGCGCAGACAAAAAGCAGTTGTGATTGGTCTTTGGTATGCATTTCTGGCTGTCTGTGTGGTCGTCCTTCTCGATTTGATGCCGGGGCGCGCCATTTTTAAAAACCGAGGAGCAACTACAATGGACAACTACAACAAAAGGTTAATCGAGGAGGTTCGGAAGTACAACCACTTGTACAATGCCTCAGACAAATGATATAAATAAATATATCCTTTTCGATGTCTAGCAACTATAGATCCATCTCCATGACTGTGATATATTGCAGACGCAACATTGTTGTTTTGGTAGATAAACACTACCGCGGCGCCGCTGAAGTTCTCGCGAGTTCTCGAATAGGCTCCCCCTTGCACTTTGGCGAGAAACTGCTGTGCGTCCCTAGAAATTCCAGACCAACGGTGCAGAAGCATACCAGCAAATCTGGTTCATGAACCAGACCCAAGCGACATTTGATGTGTGCGGTTGCAGAAGTATAATCTGCCTTGAAGGCCTCCATACATGGGTTGTGTGCGCCACCTAAGCATGCCCTGTTCCAAACATTGTTAAGGGGTGTTTTTTTTTTTGGTTTCAATTAATTTTTTAAAACATTATTTTCAAATCTTTGGATCTGAGTTAGCTAACAGTTTGGCACTTCAAATTTATATCTACAAATAATCTGAGAATCTAGTTTGAAATCAGACTGAGTATAATACAGCTGCTTTTTGTATCACTGCTTCTGTCTCCTTGAACCCCAGTCGGCCTCGGCAGATGGCCGCTCACACTGAGCCTGGTTCAGCTGGAGGTTTCTTCCTGTTAAAAGGGAGTTTTTCCTCTCCACTGTCGCTACAAGCATGCTTAGTGTGAGGGATTGTATNTTGGTAGATAAACACTACCGCGGCGCCGCTGAAGTTCTCGCGAGTTCTCGAATAGGCTCCCCCTTGCACTTTGGCGAGAAACTGCTGTGCGTCCCAAGAAATTCCAGACCAACGGTGCAGAAGCATACCAGCAAAACTGGTTCATGAACCAGACCCAAGCAACATTTGATGTGTGCGGTTGCAGAAGTATAATCTGCCCTGAAGGCCTCCATACATGGGTCGTGCAGCCACCAATGCATGCCCCGTTCCAAACATTGTTAAGGGTTTTTTTTTTTGGGTTCAATTAAGTTTTAAAAACATTATTTTTAAATCTAATTGTACCCCTTTTCAAGAATCTGAGTCAGCTAACAGTTTGGCACTTAAAATTTATAACTGCAAATAATCTGAGAATCTAGTTTGAAATCAGACTGAGTATAATGAACATGATTGTACACCTAAAGTCAGATGATAAAACTGCATGATTGAGAAGATTTTTATGGGTGGAACGCAGAAAAAGATGAAAGTCCAGGAAGCCAAAGGACTAACACACACCACCACACAAATACTCGGTGTTCGTTTATTCTAAGAGTGAAAGACAGGAGGAACAATAGCAGCAGATGAAAGGATCTTCCTCTCAGTCCTGTCATACTGACAGCATGTTTCAGACAGAAGAGTAGCACATACACAAAAACAGGGACTAACGGAGTGTTAAATTAAGTGTTTTAGATATTGTGTGTGCGTACCTTTTTATTCGCTTCGTCTATGCATGTGTGTTTGAGTGTGTCGTTGAGAGTTAATGACAGACTTAATTGGTGCAAGCAAATATTCCTCCCACTGCTCCTCATTCTACATCTACTAATAGAAAGACTTCCGCTCCCTGGTGCCATTTAGGAAATAGATGTGTTGGTGTATGTATGATGAAGTATCGCATAGATATTTGATGTCCAAAATAAGAAATCTGATGGAAAAAACACAACTGGGATGCAGAATTATGCACCTTTTGAAGATTACCGGTACCTACCATCCTTCTTAAACAACTATTGTCAGGTTTGAAGGGTTTTTTTTTGTGTCCTGTTTTTTTTTTTGTTTTAAGCCATATGTCATGAATCAAGGACATCTTTTGAAGTTAGATCATAGCCCTGCCCCAGGTGTATTTTAAGAAACAGTTTAAAGGTTTTGGATATGTCTGGCATTTCTGAAGCTGTTTTCTTTTTTTTATCCTGAAAGCTGAAAGGACAGCATAAAGTTCAAGGCAGGCTGGAATCCATTACAGGAAGGTGCAAAGACTCAGAGTTGTCTGTAAGGAAAAAACTCAAGAAAGTGTTAATTGTAGCAAACTATTGGTCACAAAAAGAAACACTCCTGCTTGTTGTTTGTGGGTAGGAAGACTTAAGGGGTTAAAATGCTTTTGCTGCCTAACAAACATTACTCAACAGGTTAGGTCTTGTTGCACTTTAATAGACAAACAGGTCCAATTCATATTAAATATAATCAAATTTGTTCCAAATAAGAAGAATGCATTCTTTCCTATGCAGTCATATTACCGGTAGATTAATTTTCACTATCTATATTATGTTGTAGCTCAACCTAATTCAAGGTATCATTTAATGCAGATCTGTAAAGAGTATATATGGCGACACAAAACACTAAAAAAAACAAAATAAAATACACAACCTTAGATCCAAGAGAACTTTCTATTGGACTGAAAATAGGGAATAAAGATAGCTGAATAAAATTCCAGCTTTGTTTAAGTCATCTTGAAGGAAAGAACCAGTTAAATACTAAAAAGGATCAAGGAGAAATATCTACCAACCAAAAAAAATAAAAGTGGGCATGTATATTGAATGATAGCCATTACTCTTCCAATGTATTTTTGTAAAGGAAAGAGACAAAACCAAACACAGATAGACAGAGAAAAGAGCACTTTCCTTAGAAACGAAAGACAATTTTGAAAGTTTATGGCAGCAAATGCTTTGTCAGTTACTGCCATCAGAAGAGAGACATTAGAAAGCACACAATCAGTTGGCTAGGGTCACATTATGTGAGGAAAAACAAAACATAAAACAAATAGGAAAAATAAGTGGACAAAAATAAGAGAGTGAAAAACATAAAGACTGTTCTGTATGATATTTGATTCAGGTCCCCGGCTGCACTTGACAACAATTTTGAGGAGTCTCCCACATGCAAGAATTTCATTTTCACTTTCAGTGTTTACAAGCTGGCCTTTGGCTTCTCTCCCTGTGGAAGGGCTATGAAGGCAGCAGCCTCAGATGACATGAAACTGTCCAAATGGGCTCTCCATTGCCTCCATGCCTCTTCCCACCCACATGTTCCATTGAGCACTCAGAGATCTCAGGAGCAGAGATCTCACCGTGGCTTTCCTCTTCTGGGATTCCTTCCCATTTATCCATTTCTGTATTTTCCATTTAAGCTTTTGTGTTTTTAATGACTTCTCCCTTTGATGGACTTCTCTCTTCCTAGCTAAGACATGAAAATAAACCAATGGATTTCATGAGTGTCATTAAAATATACAATAATTTAAAAAGCCTTTATTATTGTAGCAACTGTTATACACAGTAGGTAAAAAATGTTAGATATGGACAATTTTTCTCTTACATATCCTCAAAGCTAGGCTATTGCTGTTGCCTTGCAGCAAGAAGGTTAAATTCCTGGCCCGGGGTCTTTCTGCATGAAGTTTGCATGTTCTCCCTGTGCATGTGTGGGTTCTCTCCAGGTACTCTGGCTTCCTCCCACAGTCCAAAAGCATGACTGTTAGGTTAATTGTCATCTTTAAATTGCCCTCAGGTGTGATGTGTGCATGCAAGTTTGTATGTCTTTGTTTGTCTCTGTGTTGCCCTGCAAGAGACTTTTACCAATAGACTGCTGGAGATAGGCACCGGCCCCACCGTGACCTTGACGGAATTATCGGGAGAAGGTAGATGGATAGATGCATGCATGCATGGATGGATGGATGGATGGATGGATCCTCAAAACTGCACCATGATTCCTTTAGTCATTAAAGCCCTTGTCTTGGTAAAAGAGTTGCAGCACAAATACCAAACTTTAGGGAAACAACTATCTAAACACATGATGACTAATTAAATTATAATTATGGCCCAACAAGATTTAATTGGACATTTAGCAAATAATAAAGAAATATATAAGGTGTAATGAAAGGGCACTGATGCAGTAAAATATAAAAACTTGTACAGTGAGTTTTTATGCCATTTTACATCTTTATTCTAAAAACAGCTTAAGTTGGTATTATCTGGCTTCTATGTGATTATACAAACACACAAGTGCTTAGCTGTAAAAGAAAAGATAATAAACATCTGAAAAAGGTTATTCAGTTCCCCTAAGTTAACACTTCTTAGAGACTGACTTTTCAGTCATCAAAAATCTAGAGACTGAAATATTCAAGTGTGGACTTTGACTGGACCCTTTTAGGACATGAACACAGTTTAATGTAAACTTCAGAGTTTTTTTTTAATGCTTTGGTTTCCTCTTCTCCTATTTTACTACTCTATTTTAAAACAAGACAAGCAGACAAAAAGTTGTATATAATTAGGCCGGGGAATAACACAATTTAAAAAAAATATTTTTTCATAGTGATAACCTGATAATTACTGGTATGTATTTGTATTTTTCACTCGGACTGAGCTTTGTACAATACCTCTTTAAGTGTGTGATTCCACCAGGATTGCAAATCTAGACATTTAAGTTTTTAAGCCCTGACGCTGACTGAACCAGTTTAACACTTGAATATGCATTGATCTTAACAGTATAGCCAAAGCTGTGGGTTTATGATGAGGCTCATGACCCTGGAGAGGGAGGATTAACCAACTCTCTGTACATTTGCAGGCTGTAGATTTTTTCAGGATTGTTTTGCATTTACTTCCCGCTACTAAGATCAGCTCTGCTGAATGCTGGTGTCCTGCAACATTTATATGTGTCCTTGTTTTAGGACATATTGAGGAGGTACTAATTAATCTGTTTGATTCAGGGTTCGGAACAGGGACACATCGAAAATTTAAAGGACACTTGCCCTTAAGGGCTGGTTATACTCCCACAGCAGTGTGTCGCAGTGAGTTTGTTGCAGGTATGACTCAGACATTTTGATTTATGCTTAAATTTGAAGCGTGGTCTACACTATGTTATTCCATGCCAAACGCAAGAGGGACAATCACAAACTAGCTGTGGGTCTAGATACGGCTTAGGCTGTGAGGAAGTGGGAGCAAGTTTGTCCAACAATGGAGGGACATCAGGGCAAAAAGAGCGGGGATCCAGGTGGAAAAAAGGGTCCCAGCGTTCTAACGCACCTCGCTCCTCTAGCTGGTCCATCTTCAGTAGTTGTCGTCATACTAGGAAAACAAGCTGATAAGGTACCAAACAGGAGATACACATGAGTAGAGCAGATGTAGATTTGACCAATCATAGGCCTCCTGTCTGCGGCACTGTTTGCGGTCACCTACAATTTGGGAGAGGTGCAGCAGAGTGTCTGCGGAGGTGGCGGTGAGGCGTTCACTGCGACACCTATGCAGAAGACCTAGTTTCGAAGTATAAATCAGCCTTTAGACTTGTAGTTTAACACCCCTGGTGTAAATGATGCATTCAGGGTTCAGCCAGAGCTAAGTTTCACTGCTGCAACATTAGATGATGGATAAACCAGTCCATCATAACACATTCAAAATGTGGGATATGGTATTTTTAGTTCTTCCTAGACTAAAAGGGTCAGAGCCAGACAATTTTCAGAGGTGGCTTAACAGGGACCAATGTACACTGAGGGGTGACTGAGCTCTTTGTCAATCTACTCTAAATCACACTGGACCAAGAGGAAAATCAATGAGCACTCTGTATTTTTCCAAATAAATCACTGAAGACA
>NW_015151782.1:60060-67242 GCF_000732505.1 Cyprinodon variegatus | reverse complement strand
ATCTAGCTCCGCCCCTGTTCAGACCTGTCGGCTGTATTTGGTCTTCCTGATGCTCTTTCACTCATGTTCTCCAAAGACCTCTGAGGCCACTGTGTTGATATGAAGTTCTCACTAGAATTAGCTTTGGGGTATTAAGGTAAAAGGAGCTGAATATATAAGCAGGGATATTCAAAGCATGTATGTTTCATTTCTCTGTTGTACACTTGCTGGTTTAAACATGACAAAATTAAATTGAGTGGATATTTCTGGCTGTCAGGGGACCAAATTTTGGGAAAAGAATAAAGAACAAATACAGAACGATACAATAGAAAACACTGCAAAGTAGTGTATATTCCAGCTATTAAAACCTAGTATCTTCTGGACTTGAAAAAATTGAAATCTAGATAAGTCATTTTTTCTTAAAATAAGTGCATTTGTTCTTGGATTGAAGAGGTAAAAGAGACATTTTGCCAATGGAAGAAGACAATTTTCATTTAAAATAAGTAAACACAATTGCATTGTCTTATTTCAAGTGCATATTATCTAATTATCTTATTTTAAGAGTAAAAATGGCAAACAATCTCATTTACCTGCTCAAATTAGGGGTAAATACACTTAATTTTAGAATGTTTTAATTATTTCTAGGTCGTTTTTCCAGTCTGTTGTATTAAAACTTTTTAAACATTTTTTAAGTATTTCTGTTTAAGACACAAGGCAGGTAAACTGACATGTAAATACGTAAGGACTTTTTTCTTTTGGTTGGGAACAAGGAGATCCCCAAGGACTTGTCTTCCCTGCATATGTGTATGCATATGCACAGCATCATTATTGGCTAAACACTCTGTAGCCGGGAGCTTTGTCTGTCAAAGCCTGAGCTTTTTCAGCCTAACCTTGATTCTCTGCCTCTCGAGTGGAGGCAGCTTCTGAAGAATAGCTGAGCAGGATGCAGCTCAAACTGCCAGAAAAGACGGCATTGATTCGCACAGGCTGTTGCGCTGCAAAGATCAAATTGTCCATGACACGACCAAACAAATTCCCTTTCTTCCAGATATGACACTTCACCTCCCATCTCCCCTGGGCACCAGCTGTTCACTTACAAAAAAAAATTAAATTAAAAATACCACCACATCAAAAGTTTCTAAAGTCATTTCCTGCATAAAGTTTTTAAAATAAATTTCCTTTCCTACCCAAATATGTGAGTCATGATGTAAGAATTACATTTCAACTGTCAGGTCCAGGAATCCCACTGTGCTGTTGTCAGCCTGGATTTCTAAGCAAGACAAGTTATGATTTGCAGTCAGCCTGTAGCTGTCATGAAAGGTGGCTGTCGGATGGAGCTATTTTGATGGTGTTCACATGATATTTACATCACACACCCTCCTGTCATTTACTGTTCCCAGCTTGTCTCCTATGTGTCTTCATCCTTGTGCATGTGCGTGTGCTTCCTGATTTCCCATCATTCTAAATAATCATCCTTCAGTCATGCGTGAGATGCGATTTCCTTTAAACAATGGCAGGCCAGTTTGCTTTACTGACCTCCTGAACCTCTCAGGCTGCAGAACAAACACTAGCATGTGTGCACGAAGGGAAAATGAAACACAGCCTTTTAGTCCTGCTAAGCAGCAGTGCATGCATATTTAAATATACACACTGCCTCCATCTGCAGAGTCACGATGACACATTGTCTTTATGTTGCTGCTTATTTGTCTGCCTTCTAGAGCAGACTTTAATAACTGAGGCTAACTGCTTGTCAGTGATGCTGCTCTGCCCCCAACTTAACTATTGGACTGTGGGCGAGAGACACAACCTAATACTGATTATTTCCCTGTCAGGGTTGGGAAAAAAGGTAGCTTCATAGGGTGAAAGCCCAAAGCCTGTTTTTAGTGGAAATGATTATAATTATATTGAAATGAGGGAGAGTTTGGTTGACCTGCTTTGAATACTAGCCGTCATTTAGCTGTTTCTTTGTTAGACAAACAAGACCCATTAGTTTAGCAGAAGGTCTGATCATATTTTCTTATTAAAGATTTATTTGTTGCATTTTTAAAATTTTTGTTTGTTTAACAAAAGGGGAGCAAAAGTGGTGTTGTTAAACCACCTTTGCTACCCTTAACATCTATGTAAACCCTAAAGTCTAAAAACCTCTTGATAGCTGATAAATAGCTATGCTAGCTGTAACACTTTCAAAGTTGTAGTTTTTTTCAGAACTGTCGTTTATGTCCTCCTAAAACCAAGTACATCTTTCCTAACTGTGCATGGAGGCGAGACAAATTAAGTCCAAATCCAGCCTGGCCTTACAAATCCAGTTTAAACATTGATTCAATACTCTGACTTCATAAATGGGTGAGTTCAGGTTGCTTCCTTGTTCACTTCCCAACATACGTAAAGGAAGACCATCATACATCTTAATTTCCAAAAAAGTTAAAAAAACACTCTCCTGTGGTTTGTTTTCCTAGTCTGAAGACGTTTTGCTTCCATCCAGAAAGTTTTTTCAATTCAAAATGTCTGAATTAGTGTTGATTTCCAAGCTTCATAGAGTAGCCCTTGAAGGCCTTGTTTTGGCTTAGAAAACATTCAAATTGAACTGGAGGAAAGGGTCCGCCCCTTAATAATGGGGAGTCATTGAGGTCTGTGTTAGCCTGCAATTCTAGCCTATGCCTATGAAAAGGGGAGTTGTTAGGTTCATTGTTGGCCTGGCTGACCAAGCGAGATGTTTCGGTCCTCTGCATAGAGATGAGGATTGAGATGATAGTGGGAAGGAAACAACTCCATCGCTGCATTGTGAGAATGTTGTGAGGATGTTTTTCATCCTCACAACATTCTCAACAATGTTGTGAGGATGTTGATGGCAGCAGCTATGCTGCTGCCATCAACATCCTTGTTTATAGATGTTGGAGACCGGCCGGTTTTCCAGTGTAGTCCTGTTTCTCTGACTGTGACTGGCTGGATGCGCTCTCTTCATCCTCTGACATGGGAGCTGGCTCAGAGCTCGTCTGCCTGGCTTTGTGTTTCCTGGACGGGCCGCCTTTTACAGTTGCTTTTTGTGTCTCTGCTTCTGTCTCCTTGAACCCCAGTCGGCCTTGGCAGATGGCCGCTCACGCTAAGTCTGGTTCTGCTGGAGGTTTCTTCCTGTTAAAAGGGAGTTTTTTTCTCTCCACTGTCGCTACAAGCTAGGGTTGTCAAAAGTTGTATTTGAGTCAATGAGTCAATGCAGTCAACTGGTTTTCCTTAGATAGAAAACTTTGTATCAATTTGACTTTATGATCTGGTGAACTGTAAATTGCCTTGAGATGACATGTGTTGTGAATTGGTGCTATAGAAATAAACTAAATATAGAGCTGAATCCACCCCCTCTGTTTAAGGTTGGTTTTTCCTTCTTAACATAAATGGCTTCCTTCACACCCCTCTCAAACCACCTGTCTCCTTTGTCCAAAATGTGAACATTCTGGTCCTCCAAAGAATGTCCTTTGTCCATAAGGTGTAGGTGGACAGCAGAGTGTTGTAGCTCTCCTGTGTTGAGCCATGTATCTGTGGAGACTGTTTGGTTTCTCCAATATAAAGATCAGAGCATTCCTCAATGCATTGAACTGCATACACCCCTCCGCTCATCTTAGGTCTGGTGTTGTCTTTAAGATGCACTAGCCTCTGTCTAAGGGTCTTGTTTGGTTTGAAATGTACTGGGATTTTTTATTTAGAGAAAAATCTTCTTGAGTTTTACAGAGACTCCAGCTACATATGGGATTGCGATGTTTTTGTGTTTGATCTTTTCACTGTTATATTCTGCTGCCTTTCTTTTGGATTTCCTAGTTTATTTGACAAACACCCAGAGTGTGTACCAACAGGTTTTGATTAGTTTCTGTTCTTTGTGCTTCCCTTCTGTTTTAGTAGGGACATGCTGGATGACTGAGAATCCTCACCAGCATTCATGTTAACTGAATGTTTTGTTTGCTTGATTTTTCCATTTTGAGTTTGGTCAATGAGAAAATCGCTGGTGACATGTCATATTTACAGGGAGATAGGAAGTCATAGATTAATACATGATACTGTATACTGTGGCATTTATGATAAAACCAGATAGATAAAAGACCTTTTAAAAAATCCATAACCATATTTTAGCAATACCTCTGTCACTGAGTACAATAAACAAAAGCAATGTTCTGAAAATAGCATGAACCATTAACATATAGGTTTCTGTTGAACTATAAAGATGTGCAAATGTTTAACAGTCACAATAAATGCATTGTATTTATTTCCAAACATGTATATGTTGAATGATGATATTTGAAACAACTCCAATATACAGTTTCTGAAACAATCAATTATGGTTTGTTATTTCCACCATAAATATGATATTTTGATATTTAGGTGAGGATGATAAATGATGCGACTGCTGCAGATGCCTAGTCCCTAGACACCATATTAATCAATTAAACAATTTCGTTTTAGTGCATTTTTCCCTAAAAATGAATATATTGTAAGTGAAGGTTGGATTTTGTTATATATTTCAGAATGATCATGCTACCACATTTCCAGGGAAGCAGCTATTTTGACAGCTTTACTATTTACTAAAAGTTAAGAGAGCAACACCAGTATGACAGAAACAAAGATGTTTTTATTTATTTTTAGATCAGAGTGGAATAAATCATGTAAGTAGTTTTTAACATAAGCTATGCCTGTATTTTTTGGATGCACCTTCACTCAACATACTCCATAATATATTTATTACTAAGTTGTTATCGATCTTTTAAAGTAAACAGCTCTCCAAAGACATATCTGGGATAGCCTCTAAAACCTCTTCCCACCAATAACTGATCACTATCTTCTATAAATAGCAGCAGCATTCGGTGATTATAGCCAAATATGGTGGATAATTATATAGAGAATTCAAGTTGCAGACTCTGTTGCAGGAATTGCATTTTATCTTCTGCTCATTTACCTCAGGTAGTTGGGTTTGAGACTCAGTCTTAAAAAATAGATTTCCCTGTGCTTTGCAAAAGTTTAAAGAAAATAAAAGAGAACAAAAACACTATTAAAGAGTGTATATAATGCTTTTTTCAACTGTAGATAAAATATATTATTAAATATACCCAGTATTTATTTGTTATGAAATATTTGTTATTTTCTTATCAGTTAAAACAAGAGCGGTTGCTGTTACTGTGCAGATTTGATGCTAAAAGAGCCCCTTCATCTCAGCTTCTAGTCGAAATGCTCTGTCTTACATCACGGCTTATTATGATCAGAGAAAACAGGCGGTTATTTGCTCAGCGAATGGACGGGGTCAAGATAGGAGCTTCCTGGGAGGGTGGGTTTTCAGGTTCCTTTGTAGAAAAGTAATGGCTACTCTGTTTCCCAAGATACGAAGGTGGCTGCTGCTCAGAAAGAAGAATTCATGGTGATTATTCAGATGTGAGTGAATCAAGCAAAATAGCATTTTGTTCATTATTTTGGTAAAGAAATAGCCTCAAAACATAGATAAAGGTAATAAATGTTGTTTTAAACCTTTCAAAGTCAATAAGTATAGATGTATAACAAAATAATACTTTTGGTAGAACAGAGGTATTAATTTGTCATGATTTTTTTTTATTTTTTCCTAACTCTGAAGAAAAGCAATTACCTTTAAAGTAAATTTGCCTCTCCCTGTCTGGGTGCGGCCTGTTTCACGAGGATTACTCAGACATGGATGAATCCAGTGAATGCTTGATTTAGATGTAGAAATAGCATTATAACACCGGTAAAAGCTTATAACATTTCAATTTGCATAATACATTCCCTTTAAAAGCCTCAAAAATGATTTTGCATCATATAGACCTGTCAACTGATGCCAGATTTCAGAGAGTGGCACAGGGAACTATAAAGGAAGAAGGAATGTAATTGGAAAGGGTATTGGTATTAATAATGATAACGGTAAGGAAAGGATGGCTTTCACGTTAAGGTAATGATCCTTATCTCACATCATAAAACATAATCAACCTTGTAGCAGAGCCATTATTAATGTTAGCCATGGATGGTTAAAAGAGACTTTAACATTATGCTGAATAAGAGCAGTGCAAGAAAGTAAAGGCATTTGGGAGAAGTGGGAACATTTTGCATGAAGAATGAGATTCTTACATCACTTTGAAAAGCTTTTTAAATGAGGATACTTGCAGAGGGGCAACTTATAACACGATGACTTAGTTATGTAACACAAAGGAGATTAAAAAGTGACTTAGGAATCTGGTCAGCGTACCTCTTCTTATTTTGTGATCTGAAATGTATAATTTATTTTTGCAATCTTCTTTAAATGAGTTCATAGGGATGCAGCAGGTTGTTACGGAGCCATTGAATGTTCTATTGGACCCAAAGTTGAAAAGAAGACTATGGGAGGAAAGATGTAATGCAACACAAGGCAATAGGCGTATATTTACAACAGCTATGGATTCGTCAAGACTTTTAATTAAATTAAATTCTTGATTCAAATGTTTTCATTCACACATATTCACTCTGTGCTGCATATTGGTTAAAGCCAATGTGTTTTGAACCGTCCAAACTAAGTGGTTTCCTTCTGTTGTTATGAAGCAGTGAGTATATTGCTTCAGGGAGTATAATTAATTCATTTCAACTTGCCACATTTGTCACAAGTGATTTCCACTGGGATTTTAAAACACACAGTGATTTCCACTCAGAGCAACAGGTGTCCTTTTAAGTGATGGAAATAATCCTCTAATGTGGACACTTTGACTTTTAAATATATTAGATTATAGTTTCACAGTCATCAATTATGTATAAATTATATTACAAAAGATAATAAAGTATTCAAGTGTTTGTGACAGTAAAGTATACCAAACTGAAAGGGAAATGCAATTTAAAATATCAGATGATTGTATGGGTTTTTTCTTCATCCATTTGACTAAATTTCTTGCTTAATTGTTTTAGTTTGCAAATGCTTCCGGCCAAATGTCCTGCAAGTGAAT
The DNA here is from genome assembly GCF_000732505.1 of Cyprinodon variegatus. NCBI lineage: Eukaryota > Metazoa > Chordata > Actinopteri > Cyprinodontiformes > Cyprinodontidae > Cyprinodon > Cyprinodon variegatus. Next base: position 60,313 of record NW_015151782.1, on the reverse strand, counting down.
TACCTGAGAATTATCAAGGCTCTTTTTGTCTTGAGTCTGCTTGCTCAGAATGCTAACAACACTGCCATAGTATTAGTATTCATTGTATTTGGAAAATTGAATGCATCATATTGGTCAACACAACACACATTTGATTAGATCCGCTCATAGTAGTACATGATTGTGTAAATATGGGTATGAAATTTACACATTTCTGTGAAACTGAAAAAGTACATACTAGTCTAAATTAAACTGAGACACTTTTTCCTTACTG
>NW_015151782.1:56908-58046 GCF_000732505.1 Cyprinodon variegatus | reverse complement strand
GCCCTGGTTTCCCCCCAGCAAAAGTGCAGGTTTCTAAACTCAAGCGTGTAACCTTCCAAAGGCAGGAAGCTTGGATGCCAGGATGCACCACTCCTGATGCTCGTAAATGCCGCTGGACCTCTCAATGCCTCCCTCCATAGACTGTGCATTTAAATCGGATGCTTTGACGCCCAAAACGCTTTCAGTGTGAACGCACCAAAAGACATGGCCTGCCCCAAAAGACTTGGTCTTACAAATATATCAATAATCATGCAACACTTCAGACTCTCTACCCTTTATGATTGATCAGTTAAAAAAAGGTTTATTTCTGTAACATGACAAACTGTTAAACAGCTCAAAGGGTTTAAATAGTTTTGCACAGCACTGTTTTTACTAAGGCTTTATTTAACAGCTATCATCCCAGCCTCCAGTAACAACAGACGGGTGTGACAGCCTGCAATGATCCCAGGAGAGGAAAAGCTAACTGCCAGACCATCAGTCCATCAAAAAATCTAAGACAGCGCCGCGGACAGTGGCTTCTTCATCTCCAGACAGGCTCTTAAAACCTGTCTGGGGAAATTATAGATCAGACTGGAGTGTCAAATGACTGCTGCTTCTGAAGTATGTGACCTATCTGGCAACAGTTAATGAGGTAGCCAGTGAGCTGAAGGAAGCAATATGCAGGATCTACAGAGAAGGAACATCAAACAGAGGCAACTACTCCCCCATTAAGCAGAGACGTAGCCAGAATTTTTTTTTATAAAGGTGGCCAGGAAATAACCAATGTACACTGAGGGGTGGCCGAAGGTGGATAGGCGCCAGAACCTCAGGGTCAATCTACACTGTTCCAACAGGAAAATTAACAAGCAAAACATCCATATTTTCTAAATAAATACTAACTATACTTTCCTACAGCCTTTGCTAACACATAGACGCATATATTTATACATCTGTAATTTCTAGATAAAAGGTATAGTGTTTAAAACTCGGTTTTCAGTTCTAGTGCATAAATCTTTTCCATTGTCATTACTTACCTACTTGTATCAGTAAACATTCTGCATAAAATAAATATTTACAGGCATTAGTATCTACATAAATTGATTTTTTGATAAGTTTGCATTGAAATTGTTACTTATCTTTGATTTCACTGAAGACTCAA
>NW_015151782.1:51725-56096 GCF_000732505.1 Cyprinodon variegatus | reverse complement strand
AATGATTGGCTAAGGGTGGCCATGGCCACCCCTGGCTCCCCATCTACCTCCACCCCTGCCATTAAGTCACTTTTTTTTAGCTGAAAAGCCAAGTGTTGAAGGAGTTGAATGGATCACATTATTTTTTATTTGTTTTCTGATTACTCTTAATTAAAAATAAAGTAGTAAAGTTAATAAGGCTTCAAATTGTTTGTCATTCAGCTCAGCAAGGATGCGAGGATGCATAACTTCTTATTGGAAAACGTCCCAAAGGCGGTGCAGATTGACAGATTCCTCTGCTGCAGCTGTGGCTGATGCACTCTGACCAAGATGTGGGCTCTTTGGTTTCCTCTACTGTCTGCTTTCAAGCTGTACCTGCTTGGCTTTAAGGTTCTTCTGGCTCAGCTGTTAAACACACCTTTAAAACTACCAGGTTAGTTAATTTCTCTTTTAGTTATTTATTTAAACGTTAGGAAAGTTGGATCCGTTCAGCATTGAGCCATTCCCCTGTAGCGTCGCCCAGAAAGTGAACGGAAGACTCCTAGCTGTTAGCGCTGACTACTGTCGTTAATGCTAAGGTAGCATGCTAGCTAGGTTAATTAAAAAAAGGCTAAAAACACGGCTACATAAAATGTTTTGGTTGTTTTTTTTTTAGCCGAATTTGCCGGGTTAGCATTCTTAATACATCAAGCGTCAAAGTTTGTGCTCGGAAGTGTTATTATTTATTCCAGAATAATTAAAAATTTAATAGTGGCTTTTTGTAACGCAGTTCGGTTCGGAATAACAGTTGTTTTTGACGAACTCGCCCAAAGTGCTTAGCATAAATCAGGGTTGTTCAATGTTATTACTCAGTTGTGAAATTTCTCACTGATATCAGCATTTATTCTCTTTTGTTTTTTCTGAATTTGAGAATTTACCTTTACTGATGAATAGGTTTGTTGTAAATCTGCATTAAACACATCGCGAGTTTAAATAAAATATGTTATTTAGCCTTTCATTTCATTCAATTGGCAGGATCAATCCATTATGCTATCATGTTCATGTCAATTCAGTTAATTTCTCTATTGCCAATTCACAACACATGTCATCTTTAGTCAAATTGATTCAAAGTTTCTATCTAAGGAAACCAGTTGATTGCATTGACTCCAATGTAATCCTCACACTAAGCATGCTTGTAGCGACAGTGGAGAGAAAAAAATCCCTTTTAACAGGAAGAAACCCCCAGCAGAACCAGGCTCAGTGTGAGCGGCCATCTGCCGAGGCCGACTGGGGTTTCAAGGAGACAGAAGCAGAGATACAAAAAGCAACTGTAAAAGGCGGCCCCATCCTGGAAACATACAGCCAGGCAGACGAGCTCTGAGCCAGCTCCTGTCTCAGAGGATGAAGAGAGCGCATCCAGCCAGTCACAGTCAGAGAAACAGGACTACACTGGAAAACAGGCCAATCTCCAACATCTATAAACAAATGTGTTGATGGAAGCGGCACAGCTGATGTTTCTCTCCAGGGTGGAGTCACAGCCAAACAGGAACAAATGAGGCAAAGCTAGTATGAGGAAAAAGCAGAGAGAGCAGAACGTTAGAGATTGAACTAACAGATTCTGCAGAGTGGGAGAATAGAGACAGAATGATGAAATAGGGTGGAAATAGGGGTCCCTATGTCCTCCAGAAGTCTAAGCCTATTGCAGCATAACTATAGAGATAGCTCAGGATGTCTAATGGATTAGTCTAATGGATTGATACCAACTAAAGGTAGTATATTAGGTACTACCTACAGTGTTTAGGCATTACATCTAAATTGTAGTATTCAACAAAAAAATGTATCCAAGCAATAATATTGCACATAATGATGTTTTATTTGAATACTCTTAAATTATTTATTCTAAAATAGATTATGGCACCTGGCTGTAAGTTATGGATTTTGCCTCTTAAATATTTTTGAACATCAGCGGTGGGTTTTACAGTTTATCAACAGCGTAGGCTAATTATAATGAATTGTTATGTGAAATTAAATTGTCTCTGACATCTGTGTCCTCTCCTGACTCCAGTGATGCCCAGACAAGATGGCAAGGTTGCCATAGTGACAGGAGGTGGCAGGGGAATCGGCTATGAGGTTGTCCGGCACCTGGCCAGACTGGGAGCACATGTTATTATAGGTACAGTATCAAGTTCCTTATCAACGATCAGCAAACACAACTGAAGAGATAAACACATATTATGAAGAGAGATTTTCCCACATTATCAATTACAATTCTTGCTTCTTAATGAAATATATATTTTTAATGAAGACTTCGACACATTTATATAACAAAAAAACTTATCAATTGATGGAAAAAAAAAAATGAATAATTTATGGCTTAAGTATACTGAGAAATATTTTCGTACAGTATTTTCATAGTCATATTGTTAGCTATGCCTTTTTCCTTTTGGGAAGCATTGAAACTGGGAAGTGTTTATAGTTCTAATCTGTAAAAGCACAATAAACATAATATATATTTTAGAATTTCTCTACATGTTGACTTTGCAACTCATCTATTATTGGAAATGTGACTTCCTAACCCCCAGAGAATGAGAGAATCTTTTACTAAATGCGGAAGTGAGGATAAATTAACCATGTCTAATTACAAAGGATGCCGGGAAAGCTCTTGATTACTGCAAAAAACACAATCTTACTCACTACAGAATGAGTAAATTGCTGTCAACATGCTTAATGCACCATGCAGCAACCTTAAACAATCTTGTTGTGAAGCACAAAAGTAAAAATGAAAATAAAAAAATGGAAAATGTAAGCTGTTTTTTTTGTTGTTTTTTTATTTCCAAATCAGAAGTTGAATGTTTCAGTTTCACATTTTTTATGGAATACCCTTCTACTGCTCATCGTCTGCTCATCTGAGACTATATTGCAGTAGGGCAGCAGTCTATAAAGGCTTCCGTGTTTCCAGAAACTTCTCCCAGCTTCTCTGGAACATTGTTTTGCTTCTAAATTAGAAAAATCTGCCTTAAGAAAAGCTTTAGTGCATCATCCAGAAGTACCTTTAGTGATCTGCTCATATTTACTAAAATCTTGACATTCTTTCCACACTTAAGGACTTAAAACAAACCAGACAACAAAAAAGATAAAACCTCAAATAAACTATTAAATCTCAAACCATTGAACAAGCCACAAGTGAATAAAGTGACCGAGCTCCTAGAGTTTCAGGAGCTTCTGCACAAAAAGTGAAAATCAAAAGGGGATTTGAACTCATCTGCCACCTGCTGGCTTGTCATTTGGTTACTTTAGCATTCCCTGTCTGCCCTCAACCTGAGTCTGTTCAATTTGTGACTCGCAGCAAGATTCCTCCAGAAAGAGTGGCGGGGAGCCGCTCTCGATAGCCACGCTGCACACGAGGAAAATCTGAAAGTCAGGGAATAAAACTGTCAAAAGGTTGTACAGTGTATAGTAGCGTGAGCTTCATTTTCCAATGTGTTTTCATTTAGCTCTCTGGGGTGGTTTTATGTGATCTTTCATCATGTATTACATAGTTAAAAGCTGTAATTTAGGTTTGCATTGCAGGCATTCTAGCTAAGGCGGTAAACTACCAGGTATATTAAATACTGTATATATAATCCTACATTTTAAGAAGACAAAAATCTGATTGAATCATGATTTCATAAAAAAATCTCTTTTTTAAAGGTGAACAGTGAACTTTATTTGATTTCAAGCAGGAATTGAGGTTGCTCCTCTATAATAAGATTAGCTCCGTCCTCTTGGGTGTTTTTGATTTTATAGCAGAAAGTCTTATTTATTTTTTTGCTAGAATTCTCTTTGTACGATAATGAGATTTCCCTTGTTTAAGAGTGTGCTCCGGATGAATAAATAAATCATAGGAGAATTCAGTCAAGTGTCTGTTGCGGCTTCAGGCAATCCTTTGTGTTTTTAGACTAATCCCACAGACGACGACTGCGCATGTATCTACAATGCAAATCCACCAACTGAATTCATGAAGTGTGAATATTTATGGTAAAGTGGATCCCGCTCTGATAATGGAGTGGCTGCATATTTCAGGTGAAGTGTTGGCGTAGCGCTCGTGTGTGGAGGAGGAGAGTTTGCTTTGAGTCTCTGCACTTTCAGATAAAAGATTGTGGATTTCAGGGTTGAAACTGCAGTACGGAGACTCCATTAACTTCTTCCTTATTTTATTTATTTATTTATTTTTTTTCATTTAACAGCCACAAAGCTGAGAAAATTTTTTTATTGAGATGTTGTGTAACGCACCAGGATAGAGTAGTGCGACTGTTGAATAAAAATAAAATAAGGCTTTAATTTTCTCAACACTAAAGTTCTGAAAAGAATTATCCACATTCCCTGTATCGGCCTTAAAACTGAATATCGGACATCGGCCACCCCACCGATATT
>NW_015151782.1:0-50713 GCF_000732505.1 Cyprinodon variegatus | reverse complement strand
ATCCAATTGAATGTAGAAAACAACCACATTTTTCTCTTATGCAGAGGATAAAAAAAAATAAAGCATGTCAGCTTTACCTTGATTGGGTAAATTAAGATGCTAAGAGCCTTTCAGCCTAGAAAGAATACTATTCAAAAATACACAATTTGTTTATTTACCTCTTGTTTCCTCCTTTATATATATATATATATAAGTCCGGCGTGTGTGTATGTTATCAAAGAAGTTTTAAAACCTCTGGTTGCATTCTGCCTAACATTAAAATCTAACTCTCACACTTCATGGCGTATAGACATATAAAAACAGTTGAATATATGAAAGGCCATTGTTTAGTAGGAAAATAAGGAACATTAATTTAATTTGACATAGTCATCAATCTGTTGTTTCATTTATTTTATCTGACTATTCAGAAATGTTATTTGTGACTAAACAGTCTGCTGTCCATTTTAGAAACTTTCATTCATACCTGCATTCATCCTGTATGCAGTTTAGCTGGCAGTCGCATTCAAAAGAACCTGATCTAGAAGTGATAATGTGGTGATTTTAATGACAACTGTTAGAGTCCATGGTTAAAAAACCTACTTTACTGAATATTTCCTATATTCTTGTAGGAATAAATGATTTTGTTATCACTATGAATAGATTTCCTTCTTACCTCTGCCTGATAAACTCTCCCTATCTTGCAATGCTTCTTGCAGCTATTTTATTCACAAGATTTAAGACTCACTTCCTTGACGGATAATAATGTTCCTGTTAGCAGATCACGCGTCTCACAAAGTTGTAAATCAGTCTGCACGATTTGTTGTCAAACTCTCCTCTATAAATGTTGCCGTTTGAGATGGGAACTCTGTCAATGCTGCATAAATATATCCGACAGGAAGAGCTGCGAAATTAACAAAGTTCACGACTTTCATTTATCACGCTTTTATTACAGCCATTCATTAAATCCTGATAGTTTTTTTCTTTTAAGATCTAGATAAATATTCCAAGCAATAACCATAAACCAAGCTCAGATTTGTAGTTTTTTTTTCTCTCTTGAATGAGTTATCATTTGGGTGAAACATTGTTTCCCTGTATCATGGCACGATAATGTCATTGCCTTCACACCCTATGATCATTTCACATTTCATAGCAGTGCAGCTACAAACTTCAGCAAACTCTCATGGAAGTTTAGATGCACAAGGTAGGTCTGGGCGATATGACCTCAAATCAATATCACTTTAAATTGGGCAGTTTTACCTCGATAACGAAAAATGCTTCAGCTCCTTTATCAGAAATAATGCATATGCAGGAAATGTAACTGATCTATTCATAATTTATTTATTGAATAAATCACATTACATAGTTTTAAAATAAATATTAGTCTTGTACCAACTCATGTTTAAAGTTTCAACAATGTCTGATTGAACAGTAGAAAAATGTTACCTCTCTCCCAACATTTTTTCTCAAAGGTAATGGAGGGTTTTACACATCTTTGAACTTGACAGCGTGGTTGCGCTGTAGTTTTAACGGCACTAACGAAGTACTAAAAAAGTAGAGCCCTTTGGTTAAATTCTGAGTTTCATGGGGTGATCTATGGCGTAACTATCCGTAGGCAGAGACAGCAGTTGCTTACGGGCCCATGACCTATTAGGGGCCCCATCACTGACACCTGGTTGGCCCCCAACGCAATTGTAGACCAGTACGTCTCTTTGCAGATGTAATTGTGCGAAAAAATCCTCTTAAACCCACCAGATACTGAAGTAGCTGACCACACCGGACCGTATTTATACCTCAACACATGCCAGATTTCACCATGATGGTGAGCCGTTTAAACACGACACCAATAGCAAAGCAGACAGTGGTATTATTAATTACTATGTTAATAACTGTGCATAGTTCATTAGACCAGCGGTCCCCAAACTTTTTTGCACCACGGACCGCAATATGTCAGACAATATTTTCACGGACTGGCCGGAGGGGGAGATACAAATACAAACAGCATAAAAATAAAACAACAAGCCGGTCCCATCTAGGCCTAATCGGACAAAATGACAGACGAAGTGTGCTCCTGATGTCCATTCTGCTCCGTAGCTTTGTTTTGGACGCTGTAACCGCAGAAAATCCCGCTTCACAAAGATAGGATGTTATAGATAGGATGATTCTTGAACTGAATTTACCTGTGTCAAGAGGCATAGATGCACCGACTGATGTAATTGGGAGAGAATACTGCAATGTTTTATATTTTTCAAAATAAAACATCACTCACAGTCTGATCGCCAATAAATTATATATATATATATATATCTATATATATATATAATCTATATCCGCGGCCCGGTGGTTAGGGACCGCTGCATTAGACGGTTGGTAAAAAAATACACTCATATAATATGTTTCAAACCGCAATAAAGATCTTAAAAGAACTATGTATTTGAGTATTTTATTTTTTACACTACGACTTGGAATTATGGGGAATCCAGAGCGCAGATTAAAACCATAACCGTTACGTACAATGTGTTAGCGACGATGGATACCAAAAACAGGTACTTAAGCGGATTGCAGAAAAGAAAAAGGAAATAAGAGCTGCTGGAAGAACGGAATAAACTTCACAAAATAAACACGTTCTTTCAAAGAACCGAAGAGGGAGAGATGGACTTTCATGGTGACCTCTGGATGACCTGAAAATTAATCTTTAATATCTCTTAAACAAAAGTAGCACAAACAATCTTTTTTTCTGAACAATTCTGCACTAACGTAGCACTAACCATTCCATATATTTGTAGAGTTTTTGACTTGGGTGAGATGTCAGCTTTACGCAGCTGTTAACCCTGGTGAGCCGAGTGAGAACAGAGATGAAGCTGAGCGCGCATTAGAATTGACTGATGTAATTTCGTTTAAAGATATCTAAGAAGCTTCTTCACGTGGCTCATATCCCATTCTCTTTGTTTACGCTTCTGACTGAATCCGTAGAGTCACGTGATGTCACACGGTGCAGTGCCTTGAAGGGGAAGGAACCAGCCACCGTCGCACACAGGAAAAATGTATTTTATCGAAATGGGAAAATTTTTGTCGTTTATCATAGTGAATGACGATAACGGTAAAAATCAGGTTTGTCGCCGAACCGTAGCACAAGACTTGTAATTCTGTGATTGGAAAAAAAAAATCAAACATATTTTTCATATAAATCTCATACGTTTTCATCCACCAACCTTTTAAATCTTTTGTTGTATCTTTCTACCAGACATGCAGACCTGGAGGCTGAAATGTTTGCCGTCAAGTAGATTGATCTTATTTAGACTGAATGGAAAGTAAAAGATGTTTTTAGCTTGGTCGTAGATTCTAACCAAACCTTTCCAACACAGGCTTTGATCTAACCTCTTATTATGTACCTCAAGTTCTACTGAAAGGTGAACTTCCTCTCAGTATGAGACCCTTTGAACATTTATCAGGTAATTTACTCCGTTCATCTTTCAATCAGCTTCTGTGTCTTTGCTTAAAGAAATCATCCCAGTAGGAGGGAAGCTGTCGCCATCATTGTTCACCATGGGCAATGCATGGCAGATGCGTTTGCTTTTATCCACAGCAGCATTTTACAGGAAAAAGTTATGCTTTGGTCTCATCTGAACAGAGAGATGATGGATTGAAAGATTCCCCTGCATAACTCGTTGACTGATATGAAATTAAAATGGTTGCAGTGGATTTTTATAAAATCATCTAAGTCCAGAATTGTTTTGTGTTTGGAACTCCTGCCTTTAAATTACCTTGAATTTTTTTAAGTAGTTTTGGAAAAAAAACACACACAAAAAAAAACAAACCTTCGCCTGTCTGCTACCTGTGTGCCTGGTTGACCCTTGGGAGATTTCCTACAGAGGAGCAGCCTTGACTGAACCGCTTGGCAAATAACGCCATGCCCTTGAAAAGCCCAGCGCTATAATCCAAGATTAGAGTGTCACTGTTCACGTCCAGAGAAGAGAGGTTGTTGCCTTGTGGAGGTTTACTGGAAATAATTGGTGTGTCTGAATTCATGCGTTTGTTTATCAATGAGCAACAAATTCTTACTGTGAAATTTGTTAAATAACTTGTTGCTTTAAAGAGTGATCTCTTGATCGGTTCTAGGCTTTGGGATCTATTTGCTCCGCAGCTTTAGGCATGAAGTTTGTCACGTTTCGATTTCTGTTTTTAAAAGTTTTACGTTCTTAAAGTCAGATGAGTTATCTTTTTATTTTACTTTAATAAGAAATTTTTTCATTTCACAGTTAAGGATGTGATTATAAAGTATTACAGGGACGCTGTAGTGCAGCAGAGAAATCCATCTCACTCTTTCTCAATTTATATTTGCATATTTTCCTTTTTGGAAAAATGAATGTAGGGATGATACTGTTGCTTTACTTTAACATAAATTACGCAGAAAACAAAGATTAACATTAATTGTTAATGTTAGACTGAATCTTGTGCAGCAGTCACCACCAGCCATATCACACTGGAAAAATGTTCTAGAAATAAGTAAAAAAATATCTGAAATTCAATATATTTACCCTTAATTTGAGTAGGTAAACTAGATGAATGTTTTTACTCTTAAAATGAGATAATTAGATAATATGCACTTGAAATAAGACAATGCAATTGTGTTTTTCCAGTGCACAGCTAGATGTCTGCATTGGCCTACAGGTTCGCGCACCCATCTGTCCATTCCTTTTTTATATATATATATATATAAAAAAAAAAGCCTTTTTCATCACTGCAAAAATTATCTAGAAATAAGTAAAAATTTCCTAAATTAAGTGTATTCACTCTTAATTTTGAGTAGGTAAATGAGACAGTTTGCCAATGGAATGAGTAATTTTACCCTTAAAATAAGATAATATGCACTTGAAATAAGAGAATGCAATTGTGTTTTCTTATTTTAAGTGTAAATTGTCTTGTTCCATTGGCAGAATGTCTCTTTTACCTCTTCAATTCAAGAACAAATGCACTTATTTTAAGAAAAAAATGACTTATTTAGATTTAGATTTCAATTAAAAACATTTATGTCTGAAAAGATGAATCCTTTATAAAAGCCGGATGTATCCTTCAAATTCAGTGCTTTAGACTTTTTTAAGGTTATATATTTCTAAACTTTCATATCTGCGGTGTTATTTCTTTCTGTTTTTCTAGAGTTTATGCCACTTGTGCTCTCCGTTCACATCTTTATAAGGACACAGGGCTCACCTTGCCGAGATATGCCAGGTGTTTGACTAATAGCTGCTCGGAGCCTCGTATCTCGGTGAAAAAGCTCTATTTTATGCCTGTCATACTGGGTTATCGCACACATCTGTTAACTAAAAGAATATGAAGAAATGATATGGCCCCACCAAATTTTAGCTTAACGTTCCTCATAGTTAAGGATTTAATGATACGTTCATATAAAAAAGAGACATTTATTGCACCTAACCTGTTCACTTCACACAGTGATATACTTCCTTTCATTAAAAGTTTTTTATTGATATTATGTCTGAAGTATTTGAATATAAGGTCACAATTTTTACCATGATTCTAGTAGTTAGATCAAAATGATTATTTAAATCGCTAACAGATACATCTTCCCTAACACCAAAAGGCTTTTTGTCCTGTACCTTCCTAATTTAAAGGACTCCACTCAGAAATATATGCTTATAAAATGAGGAGTTGTGTAACAGAAATGCTGCATGTTTTATTCTTTTAAAAAAGCCTTGAAGGCCCTGTCAGACGTGATATTCATCTCTGTATCTCTGTTTTAGGTGGAAGGGATGAGCAGGAGGGTCTTGCTGCCATCAAAAGGATTTGTGAAGAGTACAAGGAGGCCAAAGGTAGAACTGGGAACACAACAGCATGAATACAGATACCTTGATTTAGCCGTGCAACCTTTTTACTAAAAGCAAAGTGTTTTTCCCAGCTGTTTTTACACCTGCATGCATATAAACGTAATCTCTCAGTAAGCCACTCTTAACTTAGCAGAGTGCCCATTATGGTGAACAAAGGGGTGGAAAAAAAGACATTCTGAAACATAACAGAAAAACACAGAATTACCTTTTATCCTGCTGCTGGTCTCAGCATGTAGAAGCCAGGCTGACCACTGGCTCACAAACTTTTATCTGAAACACATGGAACGTGTTCACTTGTGTGTTGACTTTATTAACAGAACCAGATTTCCAGCAAAAAAGCAGCTTTACTGCATTAGAGAGAAACCCCTCTAAATGAAAAGAAATGTGTCAAGAAAGGAGTTGGAAGAAGAAAGGAATGGAGATAAGAAGAGACAATTGATAGCTGATATTTATCACACCATCGACTAAAGCCTGCAGGGTACTCCGTAACTCCAGTGTTGAGAAATTAAATCGGCTGACCTTCACCGTATCATCAATCCCACCGGTGTCCTGACAAAGAGGTGTCAGAAGTTATTCTCTTCTCTGCTCAAGAAGCCTTGACTTGAACCACACTGGATTGACGTCATATTATATTCCTCAAAATAAAATCCAGGAAGTCGTGCAAGGTAAACACATTACATATAACTGATATTATATTTAATTTCATGTCACTATTCTTTATATAAATCCCTCCTCGCTAAAGAAGCCAACCTTCCAATGAGCATTTTTTCTTCTTCTTTAGAATCAGAGAATGCAGTATAGTTAGTGTAGAGATAGTTTAGTGAACTTTTTTACCTTCTTATAGTAGCTAACATTACTTTAACACTCTAATATTAAATTAACAATACTTCATTATTACCAAGAAGATCTACTTTATCTTTACTCAAACATTTCAAAAAGGCTGATCATTATTCATAAACAGAGGCCTTTATTGTGATACATTAAGCATTTCTGTTACAGTATCTGCTTATAGCCTTTTTCCTTTCCAAGCCTAAATTAACCTGAGGCCCTGTTCACACAGAGACAACAATGGCACAGTGCAAAAATTTAACTAAAGCTAAGTAGATTTGTCTTTAAATAAGTGTTTTTGGACTCACTTTGAGTTTGTCCAATAAATGGTGTGCCAATGGAGTAAGATCTTTGCACTTAAAATAAGAAATGAAATCTTCATTATTTTATTTGAAGTGCAGTATATAAGATCATAATTTAACAAGCCAAAATAAGGATTCTATTGGTTAAAATAAAGACCAGTTATATTTATTTAGAAAAATGTTTTTGTATTTTTATCTATTTTTGCAGAGTGCATTTCTAAAATGGCTGTTTAAAACCAGGATAAAAACACTAACTATGTAAGGGGAAGAATTGCAACAAGTGAAATATTCTGTCCATAGACTCTGCTAAAAATTGTATTAAAGTACATTCATAACTTTTAAAGTAATGCTGCTAACAAACCAACCAAACAACAAACACGGCTGATAAAAAGGGCACCTTGGCGAAGGTAATCGTTATTACAATGGGATAAATTCAAAAGTCTCTGTCTGCAGTCATACAGCACCACTGAAAACACTGTAATATGCATTCCATGGTGGTGCTGTGATGCAGCCACAGTAACACCAGGCAACAAAACCACCAGGCATCCTCAGACGACTCCTGCAAGGTAAACACAGCAAAGATGGGCATGCAGGTTATGGAGAGAGGTGGTGCTAAAGACGTCATTGTTTCAGGAAACACTGTTGCTGTTCGCATTAAACCACAGAACTGACGTCTGGAAATCTCCCCACTCTATGAACCCGATGGACACTTGATATGAATTTTATATCATCTCCTAAAACACTGAATCCATGCGGACATGTTGCCTAAAAATACTTTTGCAAACAACGTCTCTGACTGGACAAGGCCCCAGACATGTCTCATCATGTCCAAAGATGTCAAGAAAAATAGGGTTACTTTTTAACAGCTTCTTAGTTTTCTCCCTTTTTATTTTATTTTTTGTATTTGTTTTCATTGACATTTATAATATCTCCCTATGAGTTGTCTTCCCTCAGTAACAACATTCACAAAGAAGATTTTGTCATTTAAAGGAAATTCCGGTCAGCGAGGAATGATCAATGGATTATTATCTATACCTAAAACTAATATGCACGCTGTGATTGAATTCATTTAACGTTAATCAGTAAAAAAATAAAACAATATTTTTAGTCGCGATCACTGACTCCGGGACCGGACATTTTTGCCTAAATATACAGTAGTAACACCTCACTCCTGACATCTTCCGGCAGTTACGTCACAGTGCAGTAAGCCGAGCGCCATTCTCCCCGCTTTACAAGCAAAATCAATAGGAACTTCTAGACACATCTGCAATCCAGAGGACTTCACCATCGAAATTTGCGTGAGCTATAGTGAAACTGTCAATAACCATATGCATGGCAGTTAGATACATCGGGTAAAAGTGAGGAAAAAATTAGTTATTCCACCTTTCCTATTCATGATCCACCATGGGTTGGTCGTTGGATTGCCAACTTTAAGAGGTCGGATTTGCCTTCGACCTTCTGGCCAGAGAAAAAACACATAATATGTAGCCAACATTTGGAAGAAGAATGTTTTCAAGATGACTTGGATAAAAGCGCGTTGTGACAAACACCAGATACAGCACCGGGACTTGCTCAAAAGCCGATACTGCACCGTGACGTCACAAACCAGTAGGTGGCAGTAGTGCTCTTTGACATCCAGGAATGTCTCAGATAAATCACATTTAAATTAAATTACTCTTAATTTAACCTATTAAACCTATCATATACTGAACAGTATGTAATAATTTCTTATTTAAAGTACTTTCAGAAGTTTGAATTCTGAATATGAACGGACTTCTCCTTTAATACACCTGGCATTGCAGAGGAATGGTGTATTTTACTAAAAAACATCAGATATTTGCCTTTTTGACTGGCTGATAAAATATATGGACTGATCAAGATAAAAATTAGGAATCACATTTTGATCTATTTTGTTTTTCATTTTTTTATTGATGTGTCTTTATAAGGTTAGATTTGTGCTCCTTTTTTGCATTATATTTCACTCATATGTCTACATTCTTTTTCAAAGTATTTAATATTTTCTTTTAGGATTTTTTTTATTACAGTTTCGTTGTTGATTTCTTTTTAGCTGTGCATTTAGTCTCAATATGCAAAAATGAAATAATTGTTGCTGTGCATTATTTTTATTTTTTACTACTTCTGATTTTCTTACCTTGAAGTCCAATCTTTTGGTTTTCAGTGTTAGTTTTTCTTTGTTTCTTTCTTTGCTTTTTTTTCTATGATAACATATTCCATAAAAAAAATTGTTATTTTTGGGCCTATTAAATTGAGCCATCTTTTGATGGTTCAGAATAACCTAAATGTTTTAACTGATTGATGCTGTTTATTCTCTCCATTTTCATAATTACTAAAAGTAGAAAAAATAAACAAAAATTGGAAAACTGGAGGTTTATTTGTTATTTTTTTTTATCTTTGTATAACTGTTGTTTGACAACACGCTGCATCACACGAATTATATTTTTATTAGCCTTTTTATTAAATATCACCTGTGTTTTGGTGCATTTTAATGAGCTCGTCTTGTGGTTTGTGTGCTTTGGCCTTGTGGTGGAAGGACGTGGAGGGCTGGCCGGTCGAGTGGGTGCCGGGTACCTGGACAGCAGGCATGTAGCTGGTGTCATTGAAGTCGATTTCCCTGGATGCAGTCATGCTAGAATTGATTACTTCTTTTGTAATTGGCAGACACTGAGACATAAGGGACACGGGTGTCTGTAGCCAGCTGCTTGTGGGCTGAATGAGAATGTGTTGATGTGGTTGTGTGGATTCAGACAGTAATGGATTCTCATTAGTATGTGAGGCGGCAGCCTTAAACATCTCTGTCCAAAAGCCCTCTGGCACCCTTCCCGGTATCTGCACATTTGTCTGTTAGGAGAAATAGGCAACAGTTTTTAATAGACATGTGGGCTTCTGAGGTAGTTTCATCTGATCACTCATGGATTCACCGGTGGGGAAAAAATCCACTTAAATGGTGAATGTCTTTATGTGTCATATAAAACTGAATGCAATTAACCAGAGTCAATGTGAAAACTTCAGTTTGATTTTTACCATTATTGCTCTATATATCCATCTAGGGTTAACTAAAAAAAATTAGAGAGCAGCAAAAGGAAAAAATTCTTTTTTCAACATTTTACTACTATAAGAAAAAGTGTAATCTGAAAAGTTCAGCGTCCATTTATATGCAACCAATTGCCCTCAAGTAAATAATATAGAAAATAAAGTCATGCTTTATAATGTCCAAGGACTTCACACCGCTTCACATTACATTTAGGCATTCACCCATTTACACACTTAATATACGCTGATGGTGGCAAGCTGCATCATGGCCACAGCTGTTCTGGGGCACACTGACAGAACTGATTAATACATCATTCTACTATAACTACAGCTGGCCAGTACGCCTATTTTTATTTTTTACATCTTACATAGTACTGTCTATTCATCCCAGAAGACATGGCCATCGAAGTGGCCTACTGCAGATCTGGTGGATCTGATGAGATCAATAGCTCAGTGGGAAGAATTCGATCTTTAGCAGCAGGATTAGGAAGCCATGTTGATGAAAATCAAATTTTTTGTTTCCTGTTGCAATGATATCTCCTACAGGGCAACAGTGGCATAAGATACAGGAGTTCTTCTCCTTCCTAGCCTTGAGAAAGAGGCCTCATCCTCTTTGCCTACTGAGCTTGGTCAGAAGTCCCATTGGCTTAAGGTAGCTGTGGGTACAATGAAGCTTGCAACCATCACTGCTTGGATGGCCGTAGTGTAAAGCCCTATGGAGTCCCTGAGTTGAAATATTTTAAGTAAAAAAACCTTTGCCGTTTACTAGATGTTGCACACAGCAAGGCTGCAGGAAAAACAGGGGCAGGAAACCGGGGGAAGTTTGAACTAAATGAAGGACACTTTTAGAAGATCTGGTCGAGACTGAAAAAACCCAGAGGTCGAGGTTCATGTGAAAAAGAACAGCCCTTGCATATAGCTAGAGTTACATTTGAATGCTCAATTTCTAAGCTTATTTCCATGTTAGCTTGGCTCGGCAAAGTTCAAACCTAATGCTGGGCTTACTTTCAACGTGCCACGGATGGTGCAAGGATTTTAAATGAAATAATTTTGTAACCTCACATGTATTAACAGAGGCCGTGCAAGAGCGAAGTTTGACTTGACGCTGCAGTTGTCTTTGCATTGGGCTACTGAATTTCACACACCAAACAGGAAAAGTTGACATCAGAAAAAAGTTCCTGTGAATTTCAGAATAAAATGAAATAAAATCAACAACCTACCATAGCGAAAACAGGTGAAACAGAAGGGCAATCGGATGATGAAAAGGGATGTTTATGTGCACAGATAGAGTTTTCCACCAACAACTTCCCTAAAAAATGTGAACTCACGTAATCCTTTGTTCTCTCAAGCGCTGTTTCTGAAGCCACAGCGGTGACAGCTTGGTTGCAACGTTCAGAGGGAAAGACTTTATGCATCATGTCTGCAACACAGCTGCATAGCAGCTGGACTGTGGTCATTGTGAGTGTGAAAAAGTGAAAGCCTTAGAAAAACTGCCCTAGAATGCCCACAATGGATACCTGTACAAACTTACAAGTATTTTTCGATGTTTGTACAACTCATCCAATTTAACATTTTAGCAATAATTGCTCCTACAAAACACATAAAACTACATAAAACCTGGAATGTCAGTCGATCACAAATGCAAATTCTATTGCGATATTTGACATTAAAATGTTGTCCAGTCCTGTGTGAATGTAAATTTCTTAACCTTTTGGATGAAGATATTTAATTACTTTATAAATGTAATTACATTCAAGAGCTGGTCTAAAAAGTAATGGCTCAGTGGAATTGAACACCCTTTTCTATAATTGATAGATCTAAGCACATAGAAAATTCTGCATTGTGACGTTAAAATGAGACAATATTACAAAGATGGAAAAAAAAGTAGCAAAGCAGTTTTATTTCAGTGATGTCTTAGCTGTTTTTTGTGAAATTCAGTTTCAGGTATTTGCAGATGCAGAACCAGAAACCTTTTGTTCCATCTGACATCAGGTTTCAGTGTATCACCTGTCCCCAGAAAACCTTAAAACAGTCCTGCGGGTCCATGGTCATATCTGTCCGCAATCAGGTGCTAGTTCCTGAAGTTTGGGCATTTTACCTTGAATTATGAACATGTACATAAACACTAATGCACAAAAACACAGACCATTCCTGTCTGTTTGCCACAGGCAGTGATGTCTGTCCACTAACTTT
The DNA here is from genome assembly GCF_000732505.1 of Cyprinodon variegatus. Taxonomy (NCBI): domain Eukaryota; kingdom Metazoa; phylum Chordata; class Actinopteri; order Cyprinodontiformes; family Cyprinodontidae; genus Cyprinodon; species Cyprinodon variegatus. The sequence goes on along the minus strand of NW_015151782.1, from coordinate 38,520 downwards.
AGTCATGGTGTAGTTGAAAGTAGCACATTGTGCCTCAAACCATAGACCTAAATTAACAGCGTGAAGCAAAGCAGGCTGTGGAAGTTTGTGTGCGCAGTTAACACACATATTAATTTTATTTCAGCTTTTACCTAACTCTTAGATGGTGGGTAATATTTTAACAAGCTCTGAGATCATGCAGATTATAAACCCAAGAGAAAAATTATATACATGACTCTTAATACATTTTCTTTTGTATGCATTTAGGAAAGTACATGTTTGAATTAACGTCCGTCTTTGGTGGGCTCACCATCTCAGTAGAAGTACAGTTGACTGAAGCACCAGGCCGCCTCCTTTCCCTTACTTTTGCTGAATAAAGAACATCTGTTGAGGAGCTGACTCTGGCATGCTGCCCAGACCTAATATTCTTGGATTTCACTGTTTTATCAGACAGCTCAAAGTGAATCTATTTATACTGCTGTCTCTGAGAGCTCGCTCAGCGGTACCGATTCATTCATTGTGTGTTTTTTTATTTTTACTCCTGAGTCATATAGTAGTAGTGATCAGATTTGTATTGAATTGGTAAACATTATTGCCCTCATTCAGGTCAGATTTTGTTAAATTAAGGCCAAAAAGGAATCATCAAATCAGGTCAGCGCTTAAAGCGAAGTCATCCTATTCTCACAGGGGTATTTGTCGTCACCTTTAGCGCATGTTAGTGATGTAGCTTCTCTGGTCTGTTAGCAGCCAGGGGAGGATTTGAATGTGTTTAACAGAAATGCATTTTTTTAATCAGATTTAGGTTTAATCCTATTTAATAATATATGCTGTGGTCTCAGGTGGGAAGCAAGCGTGTTAAAGCCAGGTAGAAATGGGGATTTATTAGAATCTAACTGATCACTTTTCATTTCATTAACTGTTCTGCTCTTTTTGAGTATCATGGCAAGGCTAGAGATTTTTTTTTCCTTCTATTTAGAGAATTAATTTGTAACATTACGAGAATACAGTCGTAAAATTATGAGAATAAAGTCGCAAAAAGAATAGTCATAAAATTACGAGAATAGTGTCATAAAATTACGAGAATAAAGTCGTAAATTACGAGAAAAAAAGCCACAATGAGAATAGTCTTAAAATTACGAGAATAGAGTTGTAAAATTACGAGAGTAAAGTCGTAACTTACGAGAATAAAGTCGTAATATTACGAGAAAAAAGTCACGATGAGAATAGTCATAAAATCACAAGAATAAAGTCCTAAAATTGCGAGAAAAAAATGTATTTTATGTCAACTCTTAAAAAAAGCATGTTCTTCACTAAAATGAGGAATGTCAAGCATCATGTGAAGTTATACTTTAGCTCTGGTTTGACAAATAAGAAAATCTTTTAGCACATCAGCATCAAATTTGGCAGCATGTCAAAGTGGACTCAGGTTGCTGTTTGGCGGCGCCAGTCAGCCGTCATATGCTGGTCTGAGCTTGAAGCTTTCTTTCTGAAATTTTGGGTTTGTTGTATGATGACTTAATTCTCGTAATGTTGCAACTTTGTTCTCGTAATTTTACAACTTTATTCTCAAAATAAAAAGTCATCTCTAACCTGACCCTAATACTCTGTCTTATTTTTTTAATGCACAGATTTTCTTATAAAAAATAAATATCTTGGTGTCACATCCGTAGTTATCTGATTCTTTCTAGCAGTTTCCACTGACTGTTAAAATCCGGCTCTACCAGCTCTACTAGTATGCAGTGTTCTAGGGCATTCACCCAGTTGACTCCCATCTGGACAATTTGAAAAGTCCCCTTCCTGCTTGCGGGATGCAAAATTGGTCTGTTATTCTGGACAAAGTAGAGCATGGAGTGCAGTTAACTATATTACAAACACTTCATTACAATCAATTGGAAAGACTAGTAGATTTAGTATATAATTTATCTGTAATTTAAGTCTTTTTACTGATACAATTCTTTTTTGTTTTTGCCAATTTGTATTTCTCTTCTTCTATTTCAAACCTGTAGAGATAATTTTTCTTGGTTTGTTTTTGTTTTTTTTGTTTTTTTTTTGTTGTCAGTTATTTTCATGAATTTATGGACATAAATGTTTAAAAAACAGTTTAAACCTGTGATCACTGATCACCTCATATAAGATCATAAAAATATTTAGCAACTTCTTACTATAGATGTAATTCAAGCAACATAGTCAAATGTCTTTATGATAGATAGATAGATATTATTTCAACTGCTGTTTTTTAAAATGGTTGCCGAACATCTTTTCAGGTGGACATGAGTAATGGCACAATGGCGGACAAATGTATAGAAATTCCTCTGCTTTCTTGAAGGGTAAATGCATCCACAAAAAAAAGAGGCAAATGAATGCTTGAAGCCATTTAAATACACCCCCTCCCTCCCCTTTTTTCATTATTTTCTCCCCATACCCTTTCAATCTCACACATGCAGTCAGAAAGAGGTGAATGGCACGGCCTGGAGATAAGTCTGCTATCAGATCTCGATCAGCCGCTCTCCCACCGTCTCTACAGCCATTTTTATCAGTCCCATCGAATCTCCTCTCTCCTGTTCCCTCTCCGTCCTCTCTCTGTCTTTGGCCATTAAATTGGAAGCTCTTCAGACATTCTCTGGTTATAGAGAGACACAGTTTATCATTGCCCTTTGTTAGGAAGTCACAATCTTCTGTTGGTCTGTGTTGAACCTTTCAGAGGAAACAAAAAATACTGAGCAAGGAATATATTGTATTTATATAATCAGGGATGTACGGAAAGTGCTTTTAGCATATTCACTATTCACAAGGGGGTGGATTAAAGTCTTTAAAATGACATCACTAATAAAACTACTCAAACTCTGAATACCAAAGGCTTTAAGTAGTTTTAGGCATACTTGTCAAACTGAATGAGCTTTTAGTTCCACTCTTAACATTTTTTATATACTCAGGCAGTATTCAGTCTAATGCTGCTAGCTTTATTTTATATTACAGTCATGTTGCTATAAGTACAGTAAAATAAAACATTTAGAATAGGAGGCACGACGTGCCATCTTTGTATGATGCTTCTGTTATTGGTGATTCCATAAATCTGTCAGCCAAAGTAGAGCAGGGGATTACAAGCATTGGAAATAATGTATTTTCTCATAAAAAAAGAAAGAAAAAAGTTAATCTGATTAAGAAAATGTGCCATTGTGGTCTCTTATCGTCGAATATATGTTTAAAATGTGTCTGACTGTCCTCTAACAAAATGCAGTTTTTCTTATTTTACACTCCAACAAAAATCAGAAATTGGATCAAGTGGGAGTAGAAAAACAAAGAATTGGATAAAACTTTCTTCAACCCACAACAGGAATGTTGTCTTAATGAAACATCTGGGAATATCTGCACCAAAAAAAAGAAAGTAACGGGATAAGTTTTGAATAAAACAAGAATATGAGATATTATATAGAAATAGTATATGCAAAAAAAGGATGGATCTTTCTTCATAGCTGTATATAAACAATGATAACAGATATTTGTCTGGAATTAATGCACATATTGCATTAATATATGATGTATCTACATTGAGAAGACAGCATGGCATATTTACATTGATATCACAGTGAGCAATGAAGACTTGTATGATTTATTGCTCAGTGTTGGATGCTGAGGGGTGAAGGATCTCTGAGAACAGCGCTGCGCATTAGTTGCTGCACCCTGCTGCTGGAGGAGCAGCTCAGAGCTCCTACGATGTTATGGAGAGGATGAGAGATGTCGTCCATAATGGGTGTCGGCTTTGCACGCATAATCCTCTCACCCACTGCCTCACAGAGGTCCAGAGACTGGTTCATTTCTTTCAGCTTGTTCCGTGTATTTCTTTCCCACTCGGCGTTACATCCAGAGTTGGACACCGTTTGAATTTGAACGTTCCAGTTCGGATTCCTGGTTTCGATTCCAGTTCCTGTCGATTTTCGATTCCTATTTTTTTAAGAGGAAGGATCATTGCAGTTTGCATGTTATAAATAAGCTTACTAAGAGTTCTGGATGAAATATTCTGAACTTCTGAGATATAATACAATTATATACATTACTTACCTGATTCTGACTGCGGTGTGGTTCTAGCCTGAGTGTCTGAGCTGGAGGAAAAAGCAGCGCAGCAGGAAGACATCCTGACAAACGTTAATACCCTCAGCATCGCTTACTGCACCTCAGCTCCACTCAGCTAGACATGGGAGTAGAGATGTTTTAGATTTGTTGATAGAGGAATGATCAGATTTCATCCTCAATCGTTCGGTTAGTGGGTTTCATTCGGTAAAACAGATCCCATTATGAACTAAAATTAAGTTAAAATGAACCATAAGTAGGGGTGTGCAAAATAATCGTCATGACGATGCATCGCGATTCTAATTTTTATGATCTACTGCATGGATTCTTGACGCCAATTATTGATTCTTAATTTAAAAAAAGGAATCAATAAAATACATGAATGGTTGGTGCACATCAGCCATAAACAAGTGGAATACAACTTCCAGTCCAGTAGATGTCGCTGCGGATGCGTTGACGGCGGCTGCCTTGTGTCACAAGCATTTCCGGCCGTGGGATACTGCCACGAGTCATTCATAGACAAAATATGGAGGAGACTGAGAAAATTCACCCCCGGCTCCATAACGTTTCAAGTCAGATGTTTGGATGCATTTTGGCTTTAAAAGCAAAGAAGGTAAAAACGAAATTGATATGAAGCATGTAATTTGCAAAAGGGGAAATTTCATACATTTGAATGTTTCATTTCATTGGATTAAAGGACCACTGAGGCCATGTAAACGGCACTGATTATCCTTATTTTTTTATTTTAACTTTTATCAATCCTAAGCACTTTTTTTTGTGTTTCCACTCCAGTAACATTAATATTTGTGTCCAGTATTTGTTTTCATGGCAATACCTCCAAAAGTCATTTCAATAAATACAGCTATGTATGAATTCAGTTGCTTTCAGTTATGTATCAATTGAAGACACTATCCAGATCATTCACAGCCAGTCAGCCACTGGTAATGGCTGCATTTTTTTTCTAACAGTGTTCAATGAAAATATTTCAAATATCGTGATGCATCGTTATAGAACAGCATCGGCATTTGTTCATTATTCGAATCGAATCGTGACTTCTTTGGCAATTTCCACCCCTACCCATAAGGTTATGCTTAAAATGATTTATATATTTGGCAGATTGAGATTAGAGTGCTTTTCAATCTAAGCAGAACATGAAAACAAGGCTGGTATTTAAGACGTAAAGAAAGAAAGTATAAAAAAGGCTCTGCACTGAACAATGAAATTATTAAAACTGTAAATTAAGGAAAAAAGCCAAAAAAAAGGGCAGAAGGTTAAACAGTCAGTGCTCCGGTACATTTTACATTTTTTCGGGGGAGCTATTGAATAAGTGTAATAAGTCTGTATTATTATATTTGAGATTTACAAATTATTTAGATCGAAACAAACTGATGCATTCTTGGTTTTGAAATTTGTATAGCAGGTTTTAGAGTTACGTCCTAATTTCTGAAGAACAGAAAGCTGTTGGAGAAATAAGCTTCTTTGATGAAAGCAAATAAAAGATTTATTTTACCATGTGAAAATAAGGGCCCACATTATCAGTGTTCATAAGGAAAAAAAATTGTAATAGGATTTTCCTTTTTGTCTGCATAGGTTTTTTTTTCTTATTGTTAATCTCCAGTTGTGTTATTATTAAAATACAACAGAAAAAGCTTTAAAAAAGTGTTTTTGAATCAAAGTTGGAAACTGCTTTAGCAAAACAATAAAAAACAATAATTTAACTGGTTAGATGGCTGTCTCTCTGTTATCACAAAAAAATACATACCATAATATCCTCCAGATAAAAACAATATGCAGCATATTTGAACTGTTTTGCTAAATACTGTTAATTCAATTCTGGGACTGAGTTATAGGCCTTTATATTTGGTCCAGAAGTGATGTCATACTTTGTTTAAAGCTTAGAAAGTTTCCAGGTGTGAATAATGATAAGAAAAAAGGAGGATAGATGGAAAAAATCATTTTCCTTGTTCTCCTTTGTCTCCTGTCATTTTTCCTTCCTTCTGTCTAAGCAAAGCAAAAAGCTTTTTTTTTTTTTTTTGCTTCTTTCTTTTTTCATTTAATTTCTTCCAAGCTTTCTATTCCATCCTTTCTTTCTGGCTCACTAACTTTTTTAGCTTTGAGCAAAATCTGAGAATTAGTCTCAGCTTAGCACACATAATCCTCCATGGTTACATTTTATAGTTATGCTTTGAGAAGTTGATGAAGAATTTGCTGATTTAAGTCTTGGAAATTTGGGACATGAAAAATGTGCAGAAATGCTGTTAAAAGATAAGTCAGCACAAAACTACAGAGCCATCTTGGCTGCTAAGTAAGCCTCTCTTACCTTTATCTTATCAACCATTAGAGCTTCGATAGTTATGTGTTAAGCTACGATGGGTTTAGAAAGAATGAGTCATTTTAGATGTGAAATAATGGACTGAAGCAGAGCAGTGGGAACACTGTGGGGAGAACCCGCTAATACACGCTTTGATGTTCTACTGGCAGAACTGCTCACACCAATAATCCGTTTTAAATCGCTCTCACTCTTCTGTGTGTTTCCGTCTGTTTCAGTGGAGTTTGGAAAATTGGACCTGGCTTCATTGCAATCGATCCGTCAATTTGCTGAAAGCTTCAAGAAGAGGAAGCTGCCACTGAATATTTTGGTAAACAATGGTAGGTTAAAGAAATGTTGGCTTGATATGTGGATTATTCTTTACTTTGGTGTCTTGCAAACATTTACACCACTCAAAACCTTTTACATTACACCCAATTAAAAACAGCTTTTAATGTATTCATCAATGAGATTTTGTATGATGGATCACACTAAGCACAAGGGTGGAGCATGGTGATGGTGGCATCATACTAGGGGGGTAGTTTTCTTAACTTACTGGTGAGAGTAAGAATACCATTTGGAGACTACACAGCTGAAACTATAATGACCAAAACTAGAGCCACGATGGAAAGATTTTCTTCAAAGAGAGTTTGAGGAAAGACTTAAAAAATTGATCCTCAGAAAGACTCGATCAAAGTTTACTGAGATTGATTTTAATTGTACACATGTAAAGTAAAAAAAAAAAAAAAAACAGCCTACATCTGTTAAAACAATATGCCAAAAGCTGTGATACAAAAAAATGAAAAAAAGGAAATCCAAATGTGCTGCATGCTTTCAAGAATTTTATTAGCCAAAATTAAAAAATACCGTAATTTTCGGACTATAAGCCGCCACTTTTTCCCCATTTTCGACCTGCGGATAATATAACAATGCGGCTTATCTATGGACTTTTACAGTTAACGGCCACTAGGGTAATACCTAAATCTATGGATTTTACCATCCACCATGTTGACGTCACATTTACTTCAACACACAAGTACGGTAGTCTCGCGCGCAGGAATGCGGAGGTCCTCCGGAATCAGACTTCTACCGCCAGTGGTTCAAGACAGAACGACAGCGAGAAAGACAGACATTGCGAACGCAAGACAGTTTGTGTTAAACATAAAAAACCTGCTGCTTATAGTCCGGTTCGACTTATATATGTACAAATCATGCAATATAGCTCCTGCGGCTTATATTCAGGTGCGGCTAATAGTCCGAAAATTACGGTAACTGCTTAATTTTCACTCTACCTCAAAAGTCTACTGTTTTTTAACAGTTAAAATGGCATACAGTACTTAGTTTTTGTGTGACAAAGTTCAAGCAGTGTGAATACTTCCGGTGAGCTCGCCATGTGCATTAGTTTATGTATTCAGCACAAGTTTGGAAGCCGCTGCAGTGTCATTTTGATGCTGTCAACATTGTCAGAATTACACCTCTGTGCAGAGGGTTTAAACCTCAGCTGCAGTTTGGAGAAGCATTTCCCATACATACAAAATTTACTCGAGCATCTCCTCCCTCTCTATTAAACTCTACTTTAGAGGCAGATATGGCATGTGATATTTGGCTTTTAAGCTGCTGAATAATTCATTTCTGCGAGCCACCTTCTGTTTGCCATGAATTCCGCTGCAGAAGGAGCCTCTGAGCTGTTAGCCTGAACTCGGCTCTTCTGTCAGAGAAGTGAGAGATAGAGCTTTGATAAAACCTTGAAGGGATAAGTTTGAATTTATTCTAAGATTTCAGATTGTCTTTAGCTCTGGAAATGAAAATCCACTGACATGGATTAATGATTCATTGAAGCTGAAAGTCTCTTTATAGCATTTCAAACTTGCAAAGGTCTTTTTACTTCCTGTCAGTGATCCCTGATTGTGGCTGGTAGCTTATCTATACCAGCATAAAAATGGTCTGTTTAGGTATGCAGACAGGCAGCTATGACATAAATGTTAATGATTTTTCTGAATGATGTTTATCCCAGGAGTTTTTATATGACATCAAACAGAGGGACGATCTAAGAGCCTGGGTGACTAATGAAGCTCAGACCTCATATTGAATTAAGCTACTGTTTACCCTTGAACAATGGGGTTCATCGGTGCATTGTATGGAAAGTCTGTCTTTGGATGAAACATCTATAACCAACAAAACTCAAAGGCTCTTTTACAGTACACCAGCAGCACGGCTGCTTTTGGTTCATTTGCCAGTGTTTGTCACCCTTTACCTTTGCTGACATTTTAAATCAGTTTCAGGTTCGTCAGTGAGACTGCTCGCAGCGTAAAGAGTTTGTGATCAGGAGGGGGGGATGGTGGTGATGCAGGAAAGCTAATGACTAAATCAGAGTTTCACAAACAATTCTTCCTTGTTTGTCAACTTGATCGCTCCTAAACTATCAACATTTTTCACAATAAATTCACTTTCAAAGGCTGAGATGTGAGCTTAACCCTGGCTGGGTCACCACTCCATCACAGCTGAAGTGGTTCTACCACTTGGATCGTTTTCAGATCCTATTAAGTAAAAGTTTACTTTTCTTCCAAGAGAGCTGGAAGTTGTTTTCCAAGTTTTCAGGTTTATTTGAAGGTTCAGTGTCCTGAGATAACTTTCATTCCACAGAAGTTTAAAAGCACTCTGAGATAAATCCTTATTCTGCAGTACAGAAGAGAACCTATAGCCTGAAACCGAGAGTAAACTACCAGAAAATAGTCTGAAATAATTCCCTAAACAAAAATGTTTTTCCTCCTTCTTCCAAGTCTAATTAAAAGATCAACATCTGTGTTTGTTATCACTGTGTTTTTTTGCTTATGTGTTGCAAGTAATAACAGATCTGTTGATTTCTGATTGTCTAAAGCTGGATTGATGCTGGTTCCCGAGGGCCGAACTGAGGATGGGTTCGAGCAGCACTTTGGTGTGAACTACTTAGGTCACTTCCTGTTGACCTGGCTCCTCCTGGATAAACTGAAGGATTCTGGGAAGGCGGGGCACGTCTCTTGTGTGGTCAATGTGTCGTCATCGGCTCATTCTATCGGGGAAATCAGACTGAATGACTTAAACAGCTGGTGGGTGCTCACATTTTGTCACATCACAGCCAGAAACATATTTTTTGAGGATTTTATGTAATAGATCTTAAGAATTGGTCCATAATCTACTAGGATGAAGCTTAAAGTTTTTTTATTTTATTTTATTATAAGGTGACATTTAAAGTAACACTGTGTAGCATTTATCCAGTGGCCACTATAGCTGTAACTTCCAGGTTTAGCATTCCTGAAAGCTACTGACAACATAGCACTGTTGTCAGTGCTAAAAATCAGTTTTTGAATCTGATAGCGGACGCCTTTGGACAATAGACTGAGAAGTCATGGAGTTACTTAAACTTCAATCTTGTTCCGACTTTATTCTTGTAATTTTACAACTTTGTTCTCGTAATTTTACAACTTTATTGTCATAATTTTACCAGTTAATTCTCATAATGTTACGAATTTATTCTCACAATTCTACGACTTTATACTTATAATTTTACGACTTTATTGTCATAATTTTACAACTTTATTCTCATAATGTTACGACTTTATTCTTGTAATTTTACGACTTTGTTCTCGTAATTTTATTACTTTATTCTCATAATTTAAGACTTTATTATCATAATTTTACGACTGTCATAATTTTACAACTTTATTCTCATAATGTTACCAGTTAATTCTCATAATGTTGCGAATTTCTTCTCATGATTCTACGACTTTATACTAAATATTTTACGACTTTATTGTCATAATTTTACGACTGTCATAATTTTACAACTTTATTGTCATAATTTTACCAGTTAACTCTCATAATGTTACGAATTTATTCTCATAATTCTACGACTTTATACTAATAATTTTACGACTTTATTGTCATAATTTTACAACTTTATTCTCATAATGTTACCAGTTAATTCTCATAATGTTACGAATTTATTCTCATAATTCTACGACTTTATACTAAATATTTTACGACTTTATTGTCATAATTTTACAACTTTATTCTCGTAATTTTACGACTTTGTTCTCGTAATTTTATTAATTTATTCTCATAATTTTAAGACTTTATTATCATAATTTTACAACTTTATTCTCATCATGTTACAACTTTGTTCTCAATAGAAGAAATAAAAGAAAAAAAAATCTCTAGCCTGGCCCCAATACTTTGTCGTAAAAACGGAAAGTGTCTTTCAGGCTTTGTGTTCATGATTTTGTTTTTGTGTTGTTGTTTTTTTTTCAGCCAACATTATTCAGCTCATGCTGCTTACTGTCAGAGCAAACTTGCCCAGGTTTTGTTCAGTTCCCACCTCCACCAGGCCATGCAGAGAGAAGCTTCTCCAGTGGTTTCATACGCCGTGGATCCAGGGATGGTGGATACTGCTTTATATCAACAACTCTACACGCCTTTACGTGTGGCACAAAGTCTAATCGCACGGCTCCTTTTCAGGGTAATTGTTCTACTTTATCTAATGGTTTGATTTATGATTCTAAAGGAGAAAAACTTTCAACATCTACAAAGGAATCAGACCCATACAGTCTGTGGAAAGGATGGAAAAGGGACTAAGTATTCACACAAAGTTTTTTTTTCCTGTAATAAGGAAGGCGAGTGAATTGCATTGATTGAATAAATAAATTAAATAAATTGAACTTAATTGATCTCAAAATGGAGAAATATACCTCTGGATTTAACCCATCCCCTTGGGGAGCAGTGGCCTGTCACTTTGGGGTGCCTGGGGAGCTATCAGGGGTTAAGGGTCTTAATCAGAGACCCAGAGTGGCAGTCTGTGGGAGTGGGTTTCAAACTCAACCTCAGGATTCCAAGCCCTAACCACTAGGCCACCTCACATTTAAAATTTTAAGCCATTCATCTCTCAAATATTAAAGGTCCTGAGGGCCGGTTATGCTCACGAAGGTCCTCGGATCTTCATTTTCACTTTAATTTGGTTAAAGTTTGATAATTATCTGTTTTTCTAGAAAATAATCCCCAGTATTATCCTTAGAATCTTCACCGAAATTTCCTAAAAAATGCTCCTTTCAGTTGTTATTCAGTTATTAGTTCAATTTGCCGAAAAACAGTCCCAAACCATGGTGAAACCTCCTCTAAATTATTGGTGTGGTGTTTTTAGGAAAATCTCACTCTTAGACTAAATTGTCTTAATATTTAAGAATCTGGTAAAAACATTTTTCTTCAGCAGTGGAATCTTGTTTAGTAAACAGGCCTCAGGACTTTTTCTTTATGTGTAAAAAAGACTACCTGCTTTGTTCAGCTCTGTATGAAGTGAATGTTCATCGATATTGAACACCTCTGATTTTATTTTTGACTATATTTGAAAGAAATCCTGTGAGGAGCACATAGACATAGTGGACTTGTAGTAAACAAAGTTTTTCCTCCTTATGGGTGCAACTTTGCTCACTCTTTAATTCAAATGCTGGCGATTAAATCTATTACCAATGCATTCAGTATTGGTGGATCACTTTACTTGGTAAAAATGTGTGTAAATTAGTCGGATCCACCTGTGGACAGATGCATAGTTCTAATCATACCAGCAAAGTATGGATCCTATACACCTCCTACATACAGATTATCCCACAGCAGTGCTTTGGAAAGTTTTTTTCAATGTATTTCTAATGATAAGGAGAATAGTTTTTTTTTTTTATCCACTCTATATCCACCACTTAAATGTTGAGACTCACACAAAAACTTAAACTTTCAACCAGCCTTGTTTTCTTGCGTCTAAAATTGTTCTGTCTGACAGCTTTTGTATTTTAGCCCTTCTGCTAAAGGTTAGTTTGGCATCATTTTTTTCTCATAGTTGTGTGTGTTTGTATATTTGTGTTTTCCTAGACTCCTGCAGAGGGCGCTGCCACTGTCCTGTCCGCTGCTTTGTCACCATCCCTGAATGGGGATACCGAAGGAGGCTACTGGGCCAACGGGCGAAGGGAGATGACAACCCCGCCAACATTTGACCCCCAGCTGCAGCTGAGTTTATGGGAAATCAGCCTCCAGCTGCTGGGATTACAATAACATGGGACACTAAAATGACCAACAGGACTAAACCTATTTTAAAGCATCACATAAAGACCTTAAAAACGGGCCTACATTCTTTCTTAACCTTTTTTATTTTTATTTTTTTCCAAATCTCATGTGAAGGTGGTGGCTGCCTGGATTGGACTGTGGTTGGTTGTTTGAAGTTTGGCAGGCTGTTGATTCAGACCTGTTCATGAAGGGCTAAAGTTAATGGAAGATGTCTTTATGTCATGTTGTTTTATTTCTATTTAAGCAATCAATATATGCAGACATGTAGTGGAATTGAAGCAGCTGCCATGTGCTGCTTAAACCAGACATAGACTTCGCCATCTGGCATAATTTGAAGGAACAAAACTTAGTGTCATTAAATGACCCTTTGCTCAATCCAACGCTTAAGTCTAGGATTCATATTTTCTGATGAGGTTTAAACGAAATTGTGCATATAAGTAAAATAATGTTTGAAGTTAGAGATTTACAGATAAACAGACATGATATTTATTTGACCAAATGTGTTTTATTGTGGATGGAAAAGCATTTTGTGCTGATTTTAGATGTGGTTACTTTAATGCCACCGTTTTTCACTCAAAGCACTTTGTTTCTCTCAATCTCGAACCTTTGCTGCATAGTAGGATACATTTCTATATTCCTTAATTCACTTTAGGTCAAAGACATTTCTAAGCACTCAAAGGATCTAGAAGGAAATTTGAAAGATCCCAAAAAATTCAAACAATCTTTCTCCTGTCTGATTGATTAAAAACGTGGAAGAGAAATTATTGTAAATCCTGAATTTTTAAATGTTTATTTTTCTCCATCTTTTCAGAAATATGAAGGAAAGAATCTCAGAACCACTGTTTTTAAATCAGTCGCCAGTTTCCTTTGGGTCCGTCTTATTTGCTTTTGCACTGAGGTCATGTGCGTATGTTACGCACAGACGTCTGGGATTAGTTCTTCTGGAACCAACACTTGCTGATGGACAGCTAAACAATATTCTGAGCTGGAGGAAGGGGAAAAAGAGACACCTTTTCTGTTTTTGTTTTGCACAAACTGTGATCAGTTACCCATAGCTGCAGCTAATGCTGCTTCCTCATTTGGCGCCACTCCCAGTGCATTATGGGATTGAAAAATCCCTGTGGTGAAAATCAAAATATCTGGTGAGCTGACACAGACGCTCACTAGAAAACACTGGAAGCAGCACATCCAGGCTCACGCAGCAAACAAACACAGCTGTCTCTCATGCAGGAATAAACCCTCCCACAAGTTTCGCCATAAAGCCATCTCCACTGTGAATAATGCAGAAAGATCAAACGTTTATCTCAAATTTACGTGTCTTGACTAAATTCTTTGCCATTAAGCATCAAGCCTTTTATCTTAATTTGCTGTGTAAAAAGCAATATTATCACTGTGGCGGCTAATTTAGCTACTGGCTCAGACATTCAAAACAGAAGCAGAGTGGGAACGTGAATGAAAAAAAAGAAGATGCCTCAAGTTCCCTCTATATCAGGAATTTGTTCATCTATGTCTAGAAAAGTGTTTAATGAAAATCTTTTAAGTATTATTTATTTATATAGAGAAGTTGTTCACCTTTTCCTTAAGCAGGGAATAGATCCTTTTAGGGATGCAGCTCATAAAATCCCCAGATAACTGTGAGTACACACTGAATTTATTACCCGTCCATAAATGAGAACATAGATAATGGTGTCTTCTGTCCTTTTCTTGTTTATTTATCAGGACAGATAAAGGTAGGTAGGGGACTTCCTTTTACTGGTCTGATGTTTTTGTAAAACTTATCAGATTTCTGACAAACCAAAAGTTAGTTGTCTTTTTTTTTTTTTTACGGATGGTGAGAAAAAGGAGGATTTAATTTTAGATCCATAAGGAAATTTAAACACTGAAGAACAGGGTTCATATGAAGTAATTGGTCTGTAAAGCTTGTCTAGTTATTATAATATTTGCCAATGTGCATCCAGTCACTTTTTTAGAAATGATAGTTGGATAACTCCTGATGTATTTCCCACAAGAGGTCAAAGAAAAATTAAGTTACCAGCATTTTCTCCTGCTTAATTAAAAAGAAAAAGCACCTTACCCCCCAGCCGTCCTAGTCAGTTGCTGCACATTGCTGGTCAGATGGCTGAAAGACTGCAACTTTTACCTTGCTTTGTATGGGAATATTTCTGACCGTTGGAAAAACACAATTATGTGTGTTTTATCTTCCTTGGTGCAGACTGAGTACATTCACAGTGTTGTATGAAATTATAAAATTTTACGATTGGATTAAATCAATACATTTTTTATAAATTTATAATTCATAAATACCAATCTGTAGTTTACTGTTCACATCCAGTTTGAATGCTTTGCAAAGCTGGAGATAAATTTATGCAGGTTAGTGTTAGACATGTAGAAAGGTAATCCTCAACTTCTTGGATAATTTAAGAAAATATTTATTTCTTTACATTTTTGAAAAGTTTTGACAGAATCAAAGATCATTGTTTAGCTATTGTAGAGCAATTTAATTTTACATGTAAAAGAGTTAGTACTTTTGCATTTTCTTCAAGTCCAAAATGATAGATAAATACTATGATTCTGATATGATACAAATGCACCAGAAGTCCAGTAAACGGGTTTCCCCCACCTCAACGAATGTGTCAAGTTGTGTAATCTCTGGAAGACGTTAATAATTCAACTTTTAAAGCAAACAAGTCCGTAGATATATGTCTCCTAGATTAGTACCTGTGTAAGAACCGACTCCTCAATGCCAGCAATATTTCTCAGTGTTTGGCTACGTTCTGTTTTCTGCCTTCTCAGTGTTGTCACAATACTCCGAAACTCTTCGCCTCAATGCTTCCTTGTTTGATTGTGTGACTCCCTTAGGCTACTGGAGTAAATAACAAACTAACAAACATATTCCCACAGAAACAAATGTGCTTGCTTCCTGTGACACAAATGGAAAAAAAAAATACAAAAAACACACCAGCTTATAACTCGGCCGCGCTCTTCGATAGAGTGCAAGGCTACAAATGTGTGCTACATCCTGTCAAAGAGCTATCTAGTTTTTCTCAGTCCAGCTGCTGAAGTAGGTGCACTTCAATGTGTGTGGGGGGGGGGGACCAAGAGAGGTTCAGACTCTTTCATTTGAGCACAAGGTTATCCAAAGACTGAGCTTTCAAATAAGGAATGAACAAGCAAGTGAACTCTCTGAACTTGAACTGCAAATTAAGAAAAAGGAGCCAAAACAGCTCCAGTAATTATTTGTCAGTGATATTGTCTGTGATTAACTTGTATCTGTTTATCTAAAGCACTGGAGGAGACCAGTGGAGGTATGTGTGTACTGAAAATGCTTTAATAGCCATTCCTTTGACTGACCTGGGATTACATTTATATTAAATGTTTTAGTCCCATGTTTTGCAAACTCCTAAATGTTTGTATGTATATGAAGAGCTGAATTCAAAAGGAAAACCAGATGAGCTGAGATCTTACTTTCTGACAAGTACAGATACCTGGTGCTTGTTTTAAGTGCAGGTTTGCATGTTTAAGAATGAAAACTAAACATTTGGACAGAATCATGGTAAAAACTCAGTTCATCTCGGTGCTTCGGGGTTTATCAAACGTGTTTTACATTTGACATAATTTTGCCGTCGTTAAGATGCTCATCTTATTGCTTTTGCTGTGCCTAAGAAGAAGAAAAAACCTCCCTCATATGTGACTGTGAATTTTTCTCATGTAGATTTGAACTTGTAGAAACTGTGATACCGTCTCGTCCCGTGCATTGCCGTAAGTTTTTTCTCTCAAAGCAGCGATCGGATGGAGAGTGTTTGGTCTG
This sequence comes from Cyprinodon variegatus, assembly GCF_000732505.1. NCBI lineage: Eukaryota > Metazoa > Chordata > Actinopteri > Cyprinodontiformes > Cyprinodontidae > Cyprinodon > Cyprinodon variegatus. The sequence goes on along the minus strand of NW_015151782.1, from coordinate 22,273 downwards.
TGAGTTTATGAGTGAGTGAATGTTTAGGTAAGGAGATCGATGTCCATGTTTCCCATCAACGGTTGTAACATTCCAGCAGCAGCCTCGCCTATTTTTTCTATTATCCAAAGCCTCTCAATAAACATATCATTGTGCCACTTGCTCTTCGTCTTTTTGCACCGTCTGAGTATCTGTCAGCCTGAATATGCTCAGAATGAGCCTTCCAGCCTGAAGCAAAGTCTGAACTTTTGAGACATTCCCAGATCAATCTGTGAGACACACGCTGCACACTGGTACATGTCGCGTTTCAATCATTTAGAAGACATAACTGTCCCTCGGAGAGACGCCTATAACAAACTGCCTTATTTATTTTTTAACCTAGTATCACATATATTTAAAAGGGATGCCATATAAAGACAGGTTCCCATTCTATGAAAATCTGCAAACAGCTCATGCATTTTCAGCCTTTGTGCATCAAACTTTTTTTTTTTTTTAAATACTGCACATAAAAAAATAAACAGACAGATAATCCAGCAAATCAAAGTATGATCAGACTATTCTTCTGCTATAAAGGATTCTGTATAGGGATGAGAACAACTTAAGACCGGTTAGCAGAACACGGCCTAGAGCATCACACTGACCCCACCATGCTGTTTTTGTTTAGTTTTTTCCCATAAAACATGCTGCTTGCCATTTCCTCCAGATGAATGACTCACACATACTCAGCTGTCTGGATGAGGATGTGATGGAAGATGATTTTCCAGACCAATGTTTTCTGCTTTAGATGTGATACTTACATTTCCTTACTATATGCCAAAGGTTAGCAGAGCTCCTGTGATTCACATATCTTTGCTTAAGCAAGAATCTAGTGACTTTTTCTTTTTTTTTTTTTATAAAATTTTTATTGAGTGCATTTCAAAGATCTTATACATTCAACACATCCATTTCCGACATAGACTTAACATAACCAAGTTAAATTCACAACCAGTCTATGGATGAATTAGATGACAATTATATTCTTGGTAATCTTACCATTTTATCCTAACACGCGTGCCTTCATGTGAGAAAGAAAGAACACTTCCTTTCCTCCTTATTTATATCTACAAGTGTCCACTCCAATAGAAATACACTTTTTTTTTTTCTTTAACAAAAAAAACAAAACAACAAAAACAGATAAAAGAAACTAAAACTATACAACACTAACTGTGTGGCAATAGGAGGTTCTCAGCCCTAATTTTAATCATACAACAAAGTCTGATCTCACTGGTGATATGAATTTCACCCAGTTTTACAATTTTTCTTGAACTTGCCAGATTCTAACCTCAATGAAAAAGTTAGCCTTTCCATTACTGTATATACATATCATGCATTACTTCAACCCAATCATTCCTTGTTGGAGCCTCTGTTTTCAGCTACTTCCTAGTTATAGCTTTCTTACTGGCTACCAACATGATCCTGAAAATATATTTGTCCTCTTAGGTTGTCAGCTTATCAATCCCTCTTCCCATGAATAAAGTGTCGAATGTTGGAGGAAGTTTCATCTAGTGACTTTTTCACCTTACTATCTGAATTTGAGTATTCTAATACTTATATATTCTCTATCTTAAGCTTTTGAAAGTGGTCTTTGAAAGCTAAGGAAAGCGGTTACCTGTCATGGATGGAAGTCATATTGCAATGACCTTGTAGAAAAGTTAAATAAGTAAATATATCTTTCTTCTACTATTGCACGAAAGCTAAAAAAAAGAAGTTGAAAAACATTAAACAGATATCTGTGCTTTATATACAAATTTAATCTTGGAATAATGTAGGACAATCCATCAAAGCGTATCTGACAAGCAGGTGAAGAGAGTTACATCCTGCTCTCCATAATGACTCTTTGACATCATAAGCAGAAAACAGCAACTTCTCAGCTCTGCAATATGAGGACATAAAGCTTCTCTACACTTAACTGACTGCAGCCTCAGCTCAACCAAAATATTACATGAATGAAATGAAATTAGAAAGCACAATGCAAGCATCCTTATTCATATCTGCATAATTGATGTTGGAGCATCTTAGACAGATTTGGGATCATCTTTGATATTTAATTAAGTTTCTTTCTGCATGAATTCTTTATGGATATATAATGAACCCACTCTATGATGACCCACGTCCAAGGAAGTGGATAACAAGCCTTTATTTATGTAATTACTGCCAAAAGGCTTGCAATACATAACTGCTCATATTAAAACTTGGTTCATTTCATTTTAATTCCTTTTACCAGAGTACAGTAGCATTAGGCCTGTTGGGGGGTCTTAAAGAGATTATTGGATTTATGAAGCAACTGTTTTTTTTTTATTTTGTTTGTTTAATCAGATAATAAAAATCTTTGAAAAATTGTTACTTTGTACAAACTACTACTAAATAGAACAGCTTTTAGTCTCCATTTTTTTATTGTAAATGTTGTCTAGTGTAGATTTTTTTTTTATAGCCACATAATTTCGACGAGTCCAGTATTACAAATTATATCGTTTTATGCACATTAATAGTTTGCAAGACCAATAGAAATAGATCTGCACATCATAGATCCTCTTCTATGCTATAATGAGGTGCTTTTCTCCTCATTCATACATCGTGTTGTGTCATCTGCACAAAAGCTTGGTCTTTATGTTATCTAACTCAGACAACACAATTTCAAGTAGTCTCAGAAAAATTTGAATTTCTAAATCTTCTAATAAACCATAGCCTGTGAGAGTGTGGGGTTGTTGGATCACAAAGCTTTGATTCTGAGAGGTGATCTAGTTGCATCTGGGAATCCTGGGCAAAATGTATGATAAAAAAATAAATCAAAGCATCAAGCCCAGACTTGAATATGTAGAGCAAGTTTTATCTTGAAACAAAGTCATAGACCTACTTTTGGGGTCTGGAAGCAGGAAAGTTTTGATATGGTTTTAAAATGAGCATCTCTTAGAGGATCAGCTTGGTGAGTAAAATGTAGTTTTTTTTGTTTGTTTCTGCGATGGTTCAGTGTTTCACTGTTATTTTCCAACTACTTCAAAGCAAAAGACAACTGTGTTTTGAAACTGAGCTCCTAAAGAAATGATGCACGTAATAATTCTGTTTTATCTGATGTATTTCCAAGGATATACTTTGAATTTATATGCAGCTGACATGTTCTGCTCATGCTTTACTGAAGGTCTTTCTGGCACAGGTCTGAGGTCAGTGTGCTGAACAGATGTGTTCAACAGATGCACTGAATACATTTCTTAGATAGAAAAGAGAAATTGACCTTTACCTAACAAGTGGAACTAATATGACGGAAAATTACACTTAGTCAGTCCAAGGATTTAACTCACACAAACATTTGCATTTTATACCGTATATACCTTTGCAATTCTTCAAAGCATAACATGTCAAGGAACAAGAAAGTCCCAGTACCCTTCAGGTACTGGGACTTGTATTTGTCCATGAAAAAATATGTCTTGCTCTTTATCTGCAGATTTTGCTATTAGCAGTCTGTTAGACTGGGAAGAAGACGGACATTAATCTTCCAGGCAGCATTTTCTAACGCTGGTCTAACAGCCCAGGGCGAGATGAAACATGGACCTTGTCTGATGGGAAGACAGATGGATGGACAAAATCACAAACACAGAGATATACTTTAAAATACAGCATGAGAGGTCAAAGGTTGGGTTGGTAATGTGTCAGACCCAAAGTCCATAATGACACAAATGGACCCTTATATGTTCTAGATCTATTATTGGAGCTCTGTCAGCGTCCAGAGTCATGATGTCAGGATGCACAGTTGTTTGTGTGTTCGTGTTTGGATCGTTTTAGCATTTTTAATGACCGGATGAAATCATTTGTGCTGAAATTATTGGTCCTTTATTGTGTCCTGTTTTGTGCATGTTGCCATTTATTTTTCGTAAAATTTGTCTTTGTCGATATGCAAACAAGTATTGAATCTAATCTCCAACAACTCTGTGTTTTTTTGTTTTCATCTTGGATAGTGTTGCTCTGATACCAGTATTGGACAGGGCCCCGATACTGCACTAAAATGGTGGTATCGGTATCGGCGAGTTCCAACAAATAGGGCACTAATACCATTTTGAGAGCCAAAAGTTTCTTCAAATATTGTCACTCATTCCAGGTAGGCAATAAAAGGTTCTACTGGATTCACTTTGTGCTAGTCTTTTTTTCCTGCTTCACAAAGATGGTATCGGTATGCTATTGGTATCGGCCAATACTGCACAGCCAGGTATCGTATCGGGGTCAAAAAATGGCATCGGTGCAACACTAATCTTGGAAGCTATTTGAAGTTTTCCTTTCTTAAACCCAATCTATGCATTATTACAACAATAAATACGTGCATGGAAAAAATCGTACTGTAAGTACTTCTTGTTAGATAAAAGAAAACCCACTATGGATATAGAAATAACTTAAATCCATTGAATTTGATAATAAATAAAAATTCTAGAAAAAAAATGTAACTACATGTACTTATATAGCGCCTTTATTCAAGTCAGGAGACTTGACCAAAGCACTTTACACTACATTCATTCATGCACAAACTCATGGTGGCAAGCTACATTGTAGCCACAGCTGCCCTGGGGCTCACTGACAGAAGCGGGGCTGCCGTACACTGGCGCCACCGGGCCCTCTGACCACCATCAGTAGACATTGCAGGTGAAGTGTCTTGCCCAAGGACACAACGACACTGAAAGTCCGAGTCGGGGATTGAACTGTCAATCCTTCGATTTCAGGGCAAACTCCTACATCCAACGCCACTGTCGCCCATGCAAAGGCCAGACATTATTTTTTAACCATGCTTAAGATAATGATTTTAGAAAATAAACAATAAAAAAAAATAATAAATTAAACAGGGCTGGACAAAATGTCATGCAACAGGATAGTGACCCTAAACACACTGCTAAAAACACACAACACTGGCTGAGAGGACAACATTGGGCAACTGTCAAGTGGCCTTCCATGAGTCCTGACCTAAATCCTACAGAGCATCATGAAGGAGCAGAAACATGCTGTCTGTTAAAGGCACCCTTCAAACCTGAGACAACTGGAATGTTTTGCATGAATACATAACTGCAGTAATTGTCTCAAAAGGCTGTGCAATAAAATATTGAGTTAAGGCTATAATCACCATCATTTATGTCAAGGCCTGTTTCATGACTTTATTTTTTCAAATCCTCCTGATAGGCATGGTTGAATAGCAATGTCTGACTTTCATTTCTTAATTTTAGTAGAATGTTCATGTATTATTACTTTTTTCAGACAGAAGTTATTTCTGTCACCATTGTTGGTTTGTCTTTCATTAAACAAAAAAATACCAAAAATGTTGTCCATGCATGTAAATCAGAAGTGATATGCAGATTCCTTGACTTATTTAGAATTTTACTTTTTACATGATGACTTGTAAATAATATAAAGACAAAAATATTAAAAAGTATTTGTATTATGTAAATATATGCTAAATCCATCCTGTATAATATAAGGCAGATTTAGTTTAGGCAAAGTACCTCAGTTTTCCTTGGTGGTGTGTTTGTGTGTTACTAAACGCACAGAAATTCAGGCACTCAAATGTTCTGTAAGAGAGGATGGGATTTTCTCTCTAAAAATGGCCAAAGAGGGGGAGGAGTGGTGAGGATGAAGGCAGGGTAAGTGAGAAGATACTTTAAAATTCAAAGAGGATACCCACATATTTCTCTCTCAGCTGCCACACAAAGAAAAAAATAAGGAGGCATATTTCCTCAGGAACATGCAAATGAGAAATAACAAAAAATATATTTGATCACAACAGGAAGCTGAAAGAATAGCAGGAAAAGCAGGAACAAAGAACCAATGCTGTCATTTTCTAAATAAGATTAATATCTCTGTTAAAAAGTGACAAAAACAATATCCCAAATTGTTTATTTGAGAGAGGGTCATTTTTCTTGCTTTCCAACAACAAAGACACCATAGACACACAAACACACAAAGGCCAAACATCTGAAAAGTGGATGGCACAACAATCTCCAGGGCACAATGTTTCACTCCACCCCCTCATCTCCACTGAGAGGATGAGGGGAAGAGGGGCTGAAAATCTGTAGTGTAATAAAATCTGGAGGGAAGGATAAAACAGAAACATGCTGAGTGAAGCGAGACAAGTAAAGGAGACGAAATTAAGGAGACTATCAGAGGTAAATGGAAAGGAATGGAAGGAGAAGAAGGACACAGCGGTGAGAAGCAAAACATTAGAATGTGTTTGCGTCATATCTGCAGCAGAGGAGAAATGCCTGACAGCCATCAGACGCCTGCCGAATGAAAATCTCACATCCTCTCTCAGGTGGATCCTCCTTTCAGATTTTTTTATTTATTTCAGCCTTTAAAAACGATATGTTCATAAACCATTTCTGCTCAATTTGTCCTTGAAATTTACCACATTACATAAACCACTCAGGGTGTTTTCACAGATGGCAATCTGTCTTTTTGAAAACAAGCTTTTACACTATCAGCACTTTGTCATCCTGGTCAGTAATCTGTTAAAAATAGACTTTTTGATAAAACATGATCCATTCAAGATCCATTTTACTGTAAGTTTTACCTTATAGCTTGGTTTCAGTAGCATTGCTTACTGGAAGCTTCCCTATGAGAACTATTGTTTTGCAACAAAAAAAGAAAAAAAAAAAAGTAAAATCTCAGGGTCAAAAAAACCCCAAACCATAATTTCGGAATCCATTTCAAGGTAACATATGCACTGCCACAAATTAAACCAACCAATGGTTATGCTGACTAAGTAAAAAAAATGTAAACACTATTCCAATCAAGTGACCTGATTTAATTATATAATATAATGCTTATTTATATAATGCCCTTTAACAACTAATATCACCTCAAGGAATGTCCAAGACATGTGAAATCAGATTGTGCAGAATCCTATTCACATATTTCTATTTTAGCTTCCTATTGACTCCAGAATATAATTTAAATTACAATTTTTTTACCTAAAAAGCCTTTAATCTAGCTCCATTTTATATCAGATATTTGAATTTTCCTTATGTTCCTAACAGGTTCCTAACTTCGCTCTCACTCTGCAGGTTTACTAGTGGTTCCTAGAACCTCTCAAAGTAGAATGGGAGGCAGATATTTTAGTTTTTAGGAGCAACTACCGCTAGTAGTTGCTGCTACTTTGTGAAATCCCTCTACTGTGGCTGAATCAGAAGATTGCTGTGAGGCAAACACCCTGTCTACTTTTAAGGCTAGGATTAAATGTTTCTTATTTGATTAAGCTTATACTATAGTTAGAGTGGCTCAGGTTATCCTAAACTATCTAGTCTATAGTATGCTGCTATAGGTTTAGACTGCTGGAGGACATAGGGATCCCTTTTCATCATTCTACTTCATTCTATTTCTGTTCTACAGTATTTGTTAGTTCAGCCTCAAGCTTTGTGCTCTCTCTGCTGCATCTTCTTGTCGTAGTAGCTTCATCTGGTCAGGTTTGGCTTAGAAAGCATCTTGGAAAATCTGAGGGGCTGCTTTCATCAACAATTTTCATTATAGATGATGGGCTTTTTTCAGAGTTTAGTCCCAGACATAGACACAGTGCTTCTCTCCTATGTATAGCAATGGGCTCAGCTTTTACTGTGACTAACCGTGCTTCCTTTTATATCTTATAACATGAAAACTATCTCAGAGCTCTTCTGCCAAACTGTTTTGTTCTCAGACAGAGAGACCTGAGGAGCTAGTTTGTTACATTTTCTAACAAAAAAATTACAGATTAGAGCTTATGTATTAGTGTTCTATGTCTGCTCCATTCTTCTTCAACCCCAGTCGGCCTCGGCAGAAGGCCGCTCACACTGAGCCTGGTCTGTTTGGAGGTTGTTTTTTTCCTGTTAAAATTGAGTTTTTCCTTTCCAATTTCGCTACATCCATGCTCAGTAGGAGGAAATGTTGGAGTGTCAGCGACTCAAGCAAGTGTCTACTAACATCACATGCTCGTGCAGAAGGAGCTAATCCTGGAAAATCACCGGATACAGTCTTCTGGTTTTTCTTAGATAGAAAACTTTGTACCAGTCTGACTACATCATCCGATTAAACTGTCTTTGTAAAGTCCCCTGAGATGAGATGTATGAACTGGTGCTATATAAATAAAATGGGGGCTGCTCAGTCGGTAGCACTGCTGCCTTGCAGCAAGAAGGTTCTGGGTTCAATTTCCAGCCCTGGGGTCTTTCTTCATGGAGTTTACATGTTCTTCCTGTGCATGCATGGGTTCTCTCCAGGTACGCTTCCTCCCACAGTCCAAAAACATGACTGTTAGGTTCATTGGCTTCTCTAAATTCTCCTTAGGTGTGAGGTGTGAATGAATGGTTGTTTGTCTCTGTGTTGCCCTTCAATGGATTGGCGACCTGTCCAGGTTGTACCCTGCCTCTCGCCCATAGACGGCTGGAGATAGGCACCAGCACCCCTTGCGACCTGAAATGTGCTAAAAGTGATGGCAAAATGATTAATGGATGGATAAATAAACTGAATTTAACTTTTTATAAGACAACAGTCATATTGTCAGATTCAGTCATGTGAAGTCAAGTTAAGCTGGTTATTTCATGAGAGGTATTTTAAGGGGAAACAAGCTGGCTATCAGACAGTAAAGTATTTTTTTTTACCAAATATGTAACAACATAGATATTTAAGTACAAAAAAGAATAAAGTTTCTTTTTTCAGTGGTTAGTATGAAGCTGTATGATTGCCAAGTCTAGATTTGTTTCTGTCCATCTTGTTTCTATGTATCAAGATGGATGTTGTTGGTTTTGCAGGAATATCATCTCCTTCTTACTGCTAAGTTGTTACTGTGACTTTTGAATGCAGTTCTAGAGCACAAAACATTTGATTTTGCTTCTTTAAAACCACATTTCAAACCCACCAAAAAGCCTAAAATAAGAACCCATTGGGACACCAGCAATCTCACACCCCTAGAACAGTTGTATTACCAGAGTAAGAGTGCAGACTAGTGAATGCACCCAAGAGACTTTAATGATTCTACCCTATTCAATTAATTAACAGCTTGTAAAGACAGCAGATAACCATTTTCCCTAAGGTGGTATCCTGATGCCAATAGAGGCAAGAGGACCACAGAGTTACTTTTAAAGGATGAAAAGGGAGACACATTTCTAAGAAACTTTGTTAAATTCCGCTACAAATGTAATATTTAATTACGTTTAAAAGGATACAGAGGGGTAATACAGTTGTAGAGTAGCACATTCAAATCTGGTATCCTTTTTTGTAAGTTTGAAATTACACAGAGATGTGTTTTCTTTTACCTACCTTTTCTTTTACTTAAAAACACTACCTTTATTATCTCTATAGGGTTTAGATCAGGTAAGTTTTTCACCAGTGAAGCAAAGTGATAAATCAAGTATTGATGTTTTTGGCAGCGGGAGAAACTTCCGAATCATTCTGGAAAATGGAGGTCAGAATTTCCATGACTCCTGTCAGAAGGGGGAAGCATTAAGTGCTCTAATCCTGTTGAAGAACCTCAGTGAGGTTAGACTTGATGAACTGTGGTGGAACAACGGATGACCTGGATGTGAATGTGGAAACCTCACACACTGACTTGGATCTTGCGTTTCTCTGTTGTTCCTCCAAACTCTGGCCCCTAGAATTATACATCAAATGCAAAACTATACTTTAATCTTAAAAAAAAACAACACTTCAAATCATTAAGCAAGAGGTGTCAACATCCAATATTTTTTTTCTTAAACCCAGTAATTGTCATGATTTTATCTAAAGGTCTGACCCAAATGCAGTGAAGCCAAACAGAGAGAGACGGATTTTATTGAAGATGTTAAGCTTGGTGCAGAGAGTTTCTCAGAACTCTGCTCAGCCAGAACTGGAAGACGGGGTGAAGACAGACTGTTAGTTCAGGTTCAGTGGGAAATTTGATTTGTTGATCTTGAAGGAGAGGATCTGATTGTTGACTAATGTTTCCAGAGAAGTGAAGGATCCTTGACTCCAATCTGTGTGTTGGTTTTCCAGAGTATGTCTGATTAGGTGGAGAGCGGAACAGGGTTTACTCAGAATTCGGATGGTGTAGGTGAACGGAGACACTGATTGCCACTCAGATTTCCTGCTGTACTTGAACGGGTCGGGGTGAAGATGATTCCCTTGCTCAGAGAGTAATTTCAACGTCCTCAAAAGGAGACTGGATCCAAACCTCCTGTTTGAATCCCTGGCTCAGTTTAAGTCTCAGTTGATCCTTCCTGAGAAAGGAGGTCCAAAATGGTCCAGTTTGCAGGATGACTTCCTGCCGAGTGGCAAAGACAAAAACAAAGTTAAAACTCAGGGAGACAAGAACTCAGTCTTACTCAGTGAAAACTCAGCTTGGCTAGAGTACCAAAAACTGACAAACACTCTGGCCTCCGTTAATGAGGTAACCGTCAGCAGGTGTGTGAAGAGGCGAACCGGAACCAGGCACCTTCTGTTGGTGGAAGGGAGACAAACACAAAAAACAAAGCACACAGACTGGAGTCCTGACAGTAATAACTATTTTAACCTTCTCTGTTAAGTTGCTTAATAGAGGAATGCATATGAGGGCCATGTCTGTGTGTGCTGGCCTGGAAGTTCTAATTTCCGCTCCCGCCCGCTCCTTATGAATCCTCAGAAACTCTTGAATTTCTTCTGATCACCTCCCCTGCTGACTTTAAGAGAGGGACACAAGATTGGAGTGAGACTAAGATGATGAAGAAGAGAGACAATCACAAAGAGAAGCGATCATCTTTGGAAAGGAGGAGAAGAAAAAAAGCTGGAGATGAGATAAGGAAAAAGGGATTTTTACTCAGCCCTTTCTGTGGGAGGACAGCATGTTGGAGTCCTTGGGCTTCAGGTCAATAAAGCCATTAGATTATAGAGGTACAATCAAACACTAGCAAGGCCTTCTAGAGATCTTATAAGTCTCTGCGTATGTGGGTGAGTGCTAGTGGGAGTGTACGGGAGACAAATGAGTGTCACCACATGAACACACAGCAGGCTGGAGAGACTATCTGTCATTGTGTAAACATGAGCTTTCCCTCTGACTTGGACAAACACTGATAAACACCCTCAGGTCTGCTGCTGCTTTCATTATTCCCACATCTAAGTTAGTCCTTTTTTTCCAAAACATTTCTTTAGATGTTTGTGTTTTCATGCATTTCAATGAAGTTAAGTCTATTGAAATGTAAAAAAAAAAGATAAACAGCAATGTGTAAACATTTTACTGAAGCTCCCTTATTTACAAGCTGGATTCATTTTTTTTAACCCACCAATTAGAGAAGATATGTTAAAGCAGAAGTAAAGTCTAGATGTTCTAAATTTCTGTGACATTTGCTAGTTTTCTTCCATTAGGGAAAGCAATAGCTCGGATGAACTAAGCGTTACAGTGACAAAACAATTTTCTCTTAAAAAAAACCAAACAACAACATTCAGCCTGAATAAAATCTCCCAAAAAATAATGCAGGAAAATGTGTTTTGGTTTGATAAAAGTAAAGTTGAATTTTGGTCAAAAATAACATTCATTTACAAGAACAGCATAATTGCTATACACATTGCAGTGGATACTTCTTCCTTTTGGGTATTAAAAAAAACGCAGGAGCTACTATTCCTGTTAAAGTTGTGATATTTACCTTGAGTTTTAAAGGGGTCTACTTTACGAATTTCTTTACCACTTGCTCATTCTGGCACTTTATTTTTCTCCATCTGTTAATAAGCTTCAGTGTTTTGTATATTTACCCCTACAAGACCAAAGAGTCCAGAGACTGACGAGAGTGTGACCTTTTTTAGGGGTCCAATGAGTAAAGAAGGCAGTAATAGAGCTAAACAATTAAACATTTCCCCAAGAGAGGCTTGAAAAGAAACAAGAAAAGTCAAAAATCAATCAGCAATGCCCATTGCTGCTTGTGATGGTCACATGGTAAGTAACCCCACACACAACCACTTTTTCATAAGTTTTCATACACAGTAGCATAAATGTATTGGTTTGTTTATTTTGACAATATTGGAAAACATTAGTTCCAATTGAAGCGCACAGATTTGGTTAACTTTTGTCAAACGCTTCATATATTTTGTGCTTTCTTTTGTGGTGTAGTGGGACTGCCGTCAACTGGGAGAAAGTGGCTGACATAATCATGGTAAAATGGTAAATGGCATGTACTTATATAGCGCTTTTTCAAGTCAGGAGACTTGACCAAAGCGCTTTACACTACATTCATTCACCCACACACTCATGGTGGCAAGCTACATTGTAGCCACAGCTGCCCTGACAGAAGCGGGGCTGCCATACACTGGCGCCACCAGGCTCTCTGACCACCATCAGTAGACAATGCAGGTGAAGTGTCTTGCCCAAGGTCACAACGACACTGAAAGTCAGAGTCGGGGGTTGAACCGTCAATCCTTCAATTTCAGGGCAAACTCCTACATCCAATGCCACTGTCGCCCCAATCATGGACTGATTGGGTGGTACCATCTGGAGTTCCACTATGGGGGAAGACCATGGACTCCACATTTTAAATATGTTGCATAATTTCTTCTTCTTGCTTTTGTGATTTGCTCATTTTGTTAATTTGTTTAATGATTATCATTTAAGTTTAATCCTTAAGCTAACTGTTTAGTTATTTTTGTTAAATTGGTGTAGATGTTCTTCCTACGTCTTCCTCAATGTGTCAGTCTGGTCTGATCAGCCAGTATTTAAGTCCCCTTTGTTTGCTGTGTATGAGGTTAGTTTTGTTTGTTCAGTTAGTTTGAGGTTTGATATGTTTGAGCTTGATTTTTTTTGCCCTTAGTTAGTCTCTTCATTTGACCTCTTTTAAGGGCCGTGCAATCTTTGTTTGGATTATTGTTACTTTGGGGAAATAAAAGCCAGTTTTTCTTGACAGTTTTTCACACTGCTGATTGAACTTGGTGCAAAAATAATTTCTAGCTCGAAAAAACGAAATAATTATGAAGAGGATGAAAGCCTGACATATAATCCTCTATTCCAATATAAGCATACTGCTTTTAGTGTGTTTTTTCTTTTTTTTTTCATAGGCATATTAGATCAGATTAGGCTGTTTTAAGTCATTAAGTCGTGACAAGAAAGGACTAATAATTACCAGAAGATGATGTGGAGCTGCGATAGCAGAGGAAGACAATTTTCACTAAACATACCAGAAACCATTTAGTTTGGGGAGTTGAAAAGAAAAAAAATGAAGTTGGGCAATGGACCTAAGTGATCTTCAAAGGGGAAGAACTCAAACTCATCTGTGCCATAGTTATTGGTTCTGTTATGTTTTCTTTTGAGTGTTCAGTTTTACTTTGCTCCATGTTTTCTAGTTTTAGTGGTTTATTTCTTATTTTGTTGTCTTCTCTGGTTATTTTTCAGTTTTCAGGCTTTCATTTGTTGCCCTCTGCTGCCCTCTTGTGTTCTCCTCTTTCTCTAGCTTTTTTCCTGTCTGCTCTGTCCACACCTGCTCCCAATCTGCTCGTTAGTCCTCTCTTTGTTTTAGTCTCCCATAAATACACTCCTTATGCAGTTCTTCAGTGCTGGTTCCTCGTCAAACTTCCTCACTGAGTCTTCCTCCTTGTGGTTGTTTCCCCCAGATGTCTCCTTGTTTGAATTTGTTTGAATTTTTTAATGTTTGATTTTTGGATCCTGCCTCAGTTGTTTGTTCACATTTTCATTAAATCTACCAGAAACTCACCTCTGCCTCTGCATTTGGGTCCTCACACTACAACCAAATCCTGACAATCTGTCAGTGGGAGAAAGGTGGAAAGCCTTTAATAGGTTGCTACTCCATTGCATTTTTGCCATCAAACAGCTTCTATAGAGGAAGAAATTGCTCATTTGAATATAATTTATAGTTTATGTAACTATTTAGCCACTAATATGTAAATCGACTCAAATAAAACATTACTTAGAATAACCCTGATCGATCCTTCCAGTATGATCCCTGGTATCTGTTGAATAAAGCTAAGCATGCTTTAATGGCACACACACACTACTTTGATGTTTAGCATATTGGCATATGCAAACAAAATCTTCAGCATATTTGAACTGGATTTGAGGGGATAGACGGACACAAAGTAGGGTGTATTTGTGATGCTGAAGGTCAATTCAGATTTAATACGTCTGTAAAACCCTGTACATCCAGACAAGAAAGAAATCATTTGGATAAATGTTTCGGAAGGGCCCATCAACTGAATTTAATAGCTAATCTGCAGATTATCCTCAACAGAACAAAGGACAAGTGATGTCCTCATCATTGGACATATTTTCAGAATGCAGGTAAAAGTAGGCAATGATGTCAAAGATTTAAAATTATAGGTCATTTCACCTTTTTATGCTTTTGTTTATTTTCTAACTGAATTATACCTCCACTGTCCTAATTTAAAAGTTGAAAAAAAAATGACAATGATTCATCATAACCTAATTTATTCCATCCCAAAATATAAAGCTCTGGGTTTATAGTTTATGATTCACCAGGTCAGCTCTTCCTTTCCTGCAGTCCGGAGTCAGGACTGCTCTACATCTAGATTTTCCTTCAATGAAGAAACCATATTTTCCAGCTAAAAATCCCTCAAGTGAATATTTTTCATATAGGCTGCAGGCTTGAACTCATATAAGGTGAACGGTATGAGTATGCAAATCTTTGCACCAGAGAGGTGAGTATTTTTTTGGAAAGTTTATCCTCCTAACTCCGTGTGCAAAGTGAAGATAATGTCTGGAGGTGCTTATGTGTGAAAGCAGAGCAGATAGTTGCCAAGAACATTTTCACACAGGGAGTGTGTGTGTGCATATGAATATATTTTAGCATCTGTGTTTTTTTCTTTTCATTTGTTTCTCTGAAAGAAATAGCCTTTTGATAAAACATCTTCAAACAGACTACATTTGTCTTTCTTTCAACCAGTCATCATTTTGAAATATTGCTTTGTTTGCTTCACTTCTCTATAGACTTTACTCTGACCTATAGAATGCTGATGACTTTTTTTTTTATCTGATTGATGCTACACACGGTCATTAACTGGGCTAATTACTGCAAAGCTAAAAAAATTTACCTTGCTTTACTTGTGACGTAGGAAATCCAAACATAGATTTGTTTTAAATGTCAAGTAAAGTTAAAGCACCCAGCATCCTAACAAGTAGTGTTGTTCCTTTTGCCTAAAATAACATTCAGCTGTGGAATATTTTATAGGTTTATTTCCTGAAAAATCAGTTTTAGCCCCCTAGAATCGGAATTAAAACTCAGGGCTTTTATTTAGCCCACAACTTCAAACGTATCGGTTTTTAGAGAGCCCTTGGTGAGTTTAAAGTCACATTTTGTCATGTTGCAGAGTCCAGTTCTGATTTAGCTTGGTTGCTGGTCTTATGTTCTCCTCAAGCAATGTCAGATACTTAGTAGAATCTAATGTGGAGTATTGAGTGGTGAGCTGGTCAGATAATACTGCAAGAGAACATGACCTAACCATGAATAACCCTACTCTATGCCTTACAGTTCCACTGAGGTACCTTGCCTGGAATGCTCCGAAATAAAAATAAAAACTGTTGAAATTAAAACATAATCAAAAACATTCCAGATTACATTAATCTAGAAGCCTTAGTGTTTGTCTACATTCTCTCTGACAAAGTTTTTTATTTTTTGGAGGGCAAAGATCTCCCACTTGCAGACCTTATTTGTACACTCTCCTCATTTTATAGGCATAAACATCATATTGACTGTTGCAGGAGCCTTTCGTAGATGCTGTGATGAAATGTTCATCTTTTTTTTCATGACTCCTGCTTTCATGATTAACTTGCTTTTTAGACATGGTCATTTTAACTGTTGTCTTTGGGTTATCTTCTCTCATGACCTATTCCTCATACCGTGGAATGACTGACTTTTCTCTCCCATTTACACCCCTTGTCAGACTAATACGCTTCTTCCTTACTGTTTAAATTAATTTCAATCATTCAGTTTCAATCATTTTAACAAAACACTTCAGTTGCTGCACTAGAAAAACAATCTAGAAATAAGTAAACATTTCTTAAATCAAGTGTATTTGCCCTTAATTTGAGTAGGTGAATGAGACAGTTTGCCAATAGAATGAGTATTTTTACTCTTAAAATAAAATAATTAGATAATGTGTATTTGAATCAGACAATGCAATTGTGTTTTGTTATTTTAAATGAAAATTGTGTTGTTCCATTGGCAAAATGTCTCTTTTACCTCCTCAATCCAAGAACAAATGCACTTATATTAAGGAAAAATGACTTATCTCTATTTAGATTTTTTTCCAGTGTGTAGGGTATACTTGTGTTTTATTCACACAACCACCGTTTATTCACCAATGAAGGGAATCCGTATTCTCAGAGTCTAATAATATCAATGGGCTCTCAGTTTGTTTGTGTCCTCTGCTTCCTCCATGCAACAATCTGCGCACTCAAACATAAACTCAAGGAAGCACAGTGTTTATCATTTGCAAGACGATTAAGAAAAGAGAAATTTGAATGAGGATGGGTAGAGCATGCAAACTGTTTATGCTATTTGTTATGTTTACTCATAAACTAAGAGACATGGAGAAGCACAATGTAAGAACAAAAAGAATGATCATCATCCTGAGCCGAATAAAGTCCCAGCTGGAGGAAACTGAGCTTTATGACCACAAACAAACACCCCATTCTCAAAGCCCACCTAAGCTCCACTGTTTGCTCTGTGATTTTCAGTTTGTTTAGCTTTCATCTGTCGTGGTTCTTTTGTGTGTTGGTGTCTGTGTGTCTGAATAAATCTGTAAAGTCTACACCCGCTCTCATTTTTAAGGGCTGATCTCTCTGGAGTTTTCCTGCCACTCACTGATGCTCTGCAGGTGGTGTGTATGTCAGCTATATGCATATGTTAACAAGGCAAAGCCGGAGCTGCTGCACCCACACCATCTTTATCCATCAGATTGTCTTGTGTCTTTCAGTGGGTATTCTTTCTTTAATTATCTGTGATTTGTGTGAGTATTTCACCATCTGGGCGAGTGTGTGTCTCAGCCCCCCCATCGTGCAATAATGAGACGTTCTGGCTAGACAGCGCTTTGGGAAGGTCATGATAAATTGAGGCAAGAGGAAAGGAGAGAGCGATGAGATTTTTGAGAGTCCAATGAAATCAGAGTTGACCTGGAGTAAATTAGCAGACTATATTCATCCTTCAACAACTAAAGGGGATAAAAATAAGATGAAGATGTAGAGAGAAGATGTGTGGGAAGGAAACACTGGAATAAAATAACTCAATTTCTCTTTAAATCTCTTCTAGTATCTGTTTTCTCCACAGAGAGACGAACTGGATAATATGAGCAGTAGTAATGTTAATATATTAGCAGGGAACTTCAGACCTGAAGCAATAGATTTGTTGTCACATGCATGTGACCAATAAATTAAAATATTAAACTAACACAAAGCCTTTTAAAACCAATTATAAACACTATTATTTCACTGCCAAAAACCTAAAAATTCTTTATTTTACATGTTGTAGACCAGAGGTCAAGGATTAGCGGACCGGGGTCCAGATTCAGACCCATCTGCTGGCTAATCCGGACCAAACCTGATTTAAAACATTTATAAATATCTGCATATTGTCCAACGTTAGTGTCTAATTTCACTTGCACTTCTGCTGTTAATATGGTAAAGTACTCCAGAGTGTCCGGTACCAGGCTGTCATGATACAAATTAGCCAATAAGCTGTGTCAGTCTGGGTTGCTGCTGCTGCTACTTTTAGACACAGCAGGCAAACCTGTGGCAAGCCGGACGATGGGAAAGAAGGAGAAGACGATGAGAAAAAGAGAGCAGAGAAAGTGTGGACTGCTGGAAGAACTGTGGTGAACTGGTGAAAGAAAAGTGAACTGCCGTGCTCAAAGATGACCCTGCACATTTAGAGTATGTTTGGCTAAACCTGCTGCAGTGAAGCAGGATTCTCCACCATGACCCATGAATCAAAAATAAATATTGATCCAGGATCACGAATGAGCACCTTGATATGTGCTTGAGAATGGCTTTGTCTCCTTTCAAACACAGGTTTAAAGCCTTGCAGGGCAGCATAAAGCCCACTGCTCTCACTAAGCCATAAAATAGTAAAAAAAAAAAAGTCAGTTTAGGTGATTTATAAAATATGTGAATTTGTGAAATTTTCTATATAACAAGCTGAATTGATTGTTGTTCTCTACTTTAGATTTTAAATTGGAAAAATGTTTCTATTTTTTTTTTTTTTTTTTTTTAATCTAAAAAGTCAATGTATAAACTGGATGCATAAACACCTCATTTTATTTCAGTGGTTCTCTTTAAATTAACAGATTATAGTTAAAAATAAAGTAACAGATTATAGTTAAAAATGTCCGTGGACCTTTACTGGTTGTTAATTTTCTTTATCCCGACCCCTCTGATTTACAATTGGTAACCCCTGTATTAGACCATCACATGTGATGTAAAATGGAAGTTCATTTATATATTTTGAAAAGTTTGACATGCATTCAAAGCCATTTTTGCTGTAATATCTGTTTTGTCCAGAAAGGAAATTGTTCTTGCTGTTCATGGTTGTTGTTCTAACAGAAGCTTAAACCGAAGCGAATAAATTCTTCTGTCTCTCCAACAGATTTTCCTCGACATGTATGATCTGACCAAAGCAGCAGAACTACTTAACTCCTACATAGCTTGCAGAAAACTGCAAACTTCTTATGGCTTTCTTTAGCCAAAGGTTTTCCTCTTTCCTTAATTTTGGGAGATTTGTCCTCTTGCCAATGACACTAAAACTGAAATGCTTGGCTGTAATGGCTGTTCACACCCAGCTGTGAAGTAGGATGTTGGCAGCATTATGCTGTGGGTCTGTTGCAGTAGGAAGGCCTGCTGTGCTTCACAGAAAGATGCTCAAGAGCTTATGGAGAACTTTGAAAGAAATGTCTCCACACTGAAAGTAGGAAGTTCAAGCTTGGGTATAGTTGAATCTTTTAAATAAATATTTAAAGAACTGAGATCATGGCTGAAAAGCCTCTTTGAACCACAAGGCTAAACTGAAAACTTCTCCTAACACAGATTTTTACCAGTTAGAAAATATATTTATACATTTCATCTGTAGCATTTGTTTATCTATTATGTGACTTTAGTATTTAACACATTGAAATTTGTTATAATTAATACTTTAGGGAGTATGAATACTTTTACGAAGGTACTGTATTTTATTTCTTCTGTTAGTATCACTGCACATTTGGATAATTTTGAATGTGTGTTTGCATAACAGTTCACAAGGATTTACCAAAGTCAGGGGAATGGATGACAAATCCATGCACACAGTTTCATAATCGGATAAAACCGATTTTCCAAACACCTTGCTCCTGGCAGACACAGCATATTTAAACAAAAGCAATTGTGGGAAATAGAAAAATATACCAAAGCTAGTTTTTTGTTTGTTTTGTAGAAACAATGGGAGAAAACCTGCCGTATGTCGTATGATTATTTATTGCACATGGCAGGGAAAAACCCGTCTCCATTAGGCGTAGATTAGTGAGGCTGTCAGGCTGGAAACCAAAAGCACAAACACCATGAGTTGAGCATCATGGTTTGTTGGTCACAGATACTCAGTGGAATAGCCTGCTTACCCCTCGGTCACACTGGGAGATAACCGTGTATGAGTGGGAACAACCCTGCTCCCTTTACAAGCTAATGTTTTCCTCAGCTCCTAAAACAAAATGATTTAACCTTTTTATTTTTTTTAGATTCATCTGCAGTCATCTACTGTTAAATAACCTATGAACAAATAAAAATATTAAAGCACACTTAGTCTCCAGTGTCCGAGGCAAAAGGAGACCCCTCCAAACTTATTAAAATGCGTTTTGCTCTGTTGGTTATTATTCTAGCCAAGTACACCACACTTCCTCTGTGCAGTGGAGCACCAAATATTGTGGTAATAATAACGGATATCAGATTGGTTTTCCAGGAAAAAGCATTTCACATTTTAAACGAATGGCTTCGTTCATGTGTGTGTGGGTGTGCTTTGCACTTCATGTTCATCTCTGGACATGTTTGTGGGAAAGCGAGAGACGGGAGCATCACTGAGCAGCAGATTGAGTTTTCTCACCTTCCCTGTCCGAATAAAAGCCTCATGAGGGAAATTTAGAGCCCACCACTCAGCTCTGCTCATCAGAAGCACATCCCTTTAAACACTTTCAACAAAAAAATGTAGGAATGTTATGTCAGAGTCAGCGACCACAATTGGACACCAGAGAGAGATGTGATGATGAGAATGATGATGATGCCTTTTACAAGGTCACAGCCTCATCTTCTACGTGCTTCATCTCTCCAGCCTCTCTGGCCCATGGCTCGCTGTGATCTTCATAAAACGTGTTTCATCAGATGTGTTGGCACTGCTCAGTGATGATGCTGTTTGGGGAAGGTGGCGGTGTGAACATCCTGTCCCTGTGGGGCACAATCAGAGCACTAATGAAGAATAATTCCCCAATCTGGACAAAGCTTTGGAAAAAAAAACAAATGAAGGTTGAAATTACAACCAGAGTCAACTTCCTTTGCTGTCGACATAATTCTGACATTTTACGGTTTTATAAATAAGAATAAATGCAAATGTCCTGATGGTAAAGTTTTGCAAGTTTAAATTTCATAGAAGGTGATAGATGATAACAAATCCTAATTAGGGCTTGTTTTTAAAATATGAAATACTCTACATCTTCTTCCGTAGTGAAGATATAAAGTGCAACAGTGCAATACATAAATGAATGATCATATGTATTTACTTCTAAATCAAACTATAAACTAACTATAAATACTAAATAATCATATCAACAAATGGGGGCCTTATGGATCACTTAATAACTTAAAGTAGCACTATTACCGTATTTATTCATGTGTTTAGGCAATCATTTTTGTGATGTACACCAACAAACAAATGCTTGGTAAATGTTTTATAGAACCTGATAGCTAATTTCATTGGTTACATTTTTATTGATCTTTTTCTTTTTTGACTGGAGAGTGGAAAAGCTTTACAACAACATGATCTGATCCAGAAACCAGATTCTTTAACAGCTGAAATCCTTATAAAGAATTTGTTTTGAGGACCTTTGCCTTAAGCTTCAAATTTAACAGATCTAGAAGTTATCGTTTTCAAATTACTTAGGTTACTTTTAGGAGGATCCAAACTGTGTACCAGTGATGAGATTGAATAAAGATAAAGCAAACACACAAAACAATGATTCTATAATGATTCCATATCCTATAATAATTTATCCAAATATCTTTGGTACTACATTTGAGTTAATTACTTAAAGTCTTTGGTTTTAACTCAATAAAATGTGGAAAATTTCAAGAATACCCCTTAAAATGACTGTATTGTTTTATTATCTTAAACCTTTTGAGGAGGAATGCTGTTCTCAATGACTATGTAAAGTCATTTTCATTTTTCATTTACTGCATTGACTCAATGAGACGCACTGCAGGAAGGAGTCACAGAGCAGCAGGAGTCACTCTCACAATGATGGCTGTGTGGATGAGGTTAGAGAGGAGAAGCTTAAAAGTCACACATACTGTAGCAGGAGGAGGAGCTTCATGATTCTATAGAACACATCTACAAAATGATTATTGATGTGAACTTTGTCCGCTGTTATATTAAACTCATCCTTACTGTAATGCTGCGGCTTATCCACAGACTGAAGAAAGAGCACCAAGTATTCATCATTTTGAGAAACCAGTTCCTTACCTACTAAGTTAAAGCAGACATATTTCATCAGTTTGAGATCTAAAACTAGTTTTAGCTGGCTTTGGAAGGAAATGTTAGGTTATCAGTCGATTGTAAGTGAATTCAGGCTAAACTTTTATAAAATTAAAATTAGTATACTCACCTTTATATAATCCACTTACAGTTTATATTGCTGAAGTTTTTTGGCATAAACGTTTTTATGCATCCATGGCAGGACTTACTGTATATCATCCATAAAGGAGAAGGAAACATACATCATACAACTACCAAACTCAGAGTTTAGGACATTTTCTTTCTGTTCTAAATCTACAAGCTTTTCCTTTTTTAAGAGCATCAAAGTTTGACATCAGGAGCTGGACAGATCACAATTACTTTAATGGTAAGTATAATGTCTGCATTCATCTCAGGTTACCAGTGACAAATTAAATGGATGGATATGAATGATGAACATTTAAAGAATGTAAAAAAAAGTCAAAGTATCTTAGAAACTCATGACTTCTGATTACCACTAAATGCACTCACATGCTGAGCTTGTGGAACCACAGGAATTCTGAAGAAGGAATACTGAACAGCCGCCACAAAGTGACTTCTGTTTAGTTTTTTTTTTT